>NC_047162.1:20580381-20625381 GCF_009819705.1 Hippoglossus hippoglossus
ACCTCAATTGAATTCCTGACAGAAACATTTAGCAAGTCTCTGATCAAGCTTATGTCGACGAGAACGTTAGTGAAAATAGAAATACAAACACGACTGTACCGATCAGATTCCAATAAACTGTACGTGAGAACAAGGAAATCAGCTCAGTGAATAAAACTAAATGTGAGCGATCTGAAAAGTAAAATAAAAAATCAGTTCAGCATCGACAAACTGTAAATAGGCTGGAGCTGAGCGTAAATAAAGATGGACGACTCGAAAAGTGAAGCCAAACCATCTCAATCCCCCTGGTGGCTGACTGCACTATAAATTATAAACCTCCATGTTGGCAGATGGGACATGGACCAAACTAAAGAATCAAAGTAGACCTTAAATAAATGTTTGTGAAGATGTTTCTGTCATTTCAGGTCGTTCTTATCTCACTGATGTTTGTTCCAGTGTTTCTGATCACTTTGGTTTTGATTCGATATTTGATGATCGTTGGCTGAATTTTTGTACAGTGGGGAGGAAGTGGCAATGCGTCGTCCATCTTTATTTAAAGTCACTGAGCGACACACTGTGGAGCCAGTGTGATGTTATTAGAAACCATTGTTTAATATGTCAGACCTGTTTCAACTAAACCAGCTGCAGGAGAAAATAACATTGCATGTGTGTTCCTTCACTTCCTGCTCCGGCTCGCCACCAGCGAGCCGAGGGCGAGCGGAGTCAAACTGAAATGAAGAAACAGCTCTGACCTAAAACTTATGAACTGTTCACAGCTTACAATTATTTGTAAAATATAAATATAAAATGGATGAATAATGGAAATAGTCAATTGTTGCCCAAGCCAACACAAGAAAAATTCAGTACAATAAACAGATTCAATTTTCCTTTACCCATTAAACCATCGCAAAAGATAAATGAGACCAGAACCTGCCCGATAGATTCCTATTCTGTTGATATAATTAAAGGAGAAATATTCTGTTCATCTTCAGGTTGATGATTTGAATTAGTGTTATGACTGTAAAATGTTTTCATACTCTAATGATCAAAAAACATCACTTTCCTCGGACACTTGGCTTTAGCTCCTGTCTCTTTAAGACCCTCCTCCTGATAAAGTCTGCTCTGATTGGTCAGCTGCTCCACTCTTTTACCTTTACCTGACTTTGTAGGGAAAACAGTGTCAGTTGTTTTGAACTATCGTCCAGACGACTGACGAGGAGCTTCAGGAGCAGGAGCTCCCTCTACCACAGGCTAGACGCTCGGTGGGAATTATGCAAATGTGGGGCATTGTGACATCACAATGATGAGGAAGTATCGGTCGGTACTAATGAGGTGTTTCAGGAGCGTCACAGCTTCCTGTGCAGGAGAGGAACTCGCTTTACCACAGACTTTGGGCTTTTAAACTTTGCAGAACTTTTACATTCACCAAAAATCTTTATAACACACTAGAGGAAAGAAACACAAAAAAACCACGTCTACTTTAACGTTCCACTGAGAGTCGAAGCTACAGGTGCCTGTAAGGTCACAAATGGAGTAAATAAACTCAGACTCTGATTTTGGTTTAAGAAAAACATGGAGTCGAGTTAAGTGAGAACTTCAAGGTGAGAGCTGCGATAGTGTTCAGTTCAGATTCCTGTGAGGATGACGCTTTATTTCTGAGACTTCTTGAACACATCTTTCCAGTTTCAAATATTTAAACATAGATGTGAACGCACCACTTTATTTTTCTCCTATCAGCTTTCAAGAGAAAAGTGTCTGATCGAAGTGAAGCAGTAACGTAGCAGCATGTTGACCAACCAGGAAACACGAGGGGTCATCAGACGTCGTTAAATGATCGTTTCCCTCAACTTCGTTTCTGTCATTATCTGGCATGGAACTTGACCACCGGAGGCACTGTTGAGTTAAGGAGGGGCAGAATAATTGGCGCTGCTTTAAGATTCAAGATGTCGTCTGAATGGTTAAACGACCTCAGACACTATATTGCCTTAAGTATGTGGACACCGAAACAAAGCTTGAAAGAACACGATACATCGGCCGCTGCTAGCATGACGCACCTTAATCCCTGAATGAACCGTCTGGGGCCGAATTGAATTGTGGGTAATGTAGTTGCAGGTAATGACAGGATAGAAGATTGTTGAATAAAATTAAAAATTAAATGATAGCTCTGCTGCAGTGACCCAGAGTTCAACATTTTACGACTGTGACAGTAAATCGGTTGAGAAGATGTTGATGTTAGCGCTGCTTTAACAGCCTCCACTCGTCCGGGTTCAGGGTTTCCATCAGATGTTGAACCATCACAGTCAGTGTCATGATCCTGAAGGAGTTGGATGTAAATAACATCACGTTGGAGTCTGGGCAGGTCAGTATTGTTCTTTTAAATCAAACTGTGGAAGTGTCCTCATACTTTCAGCCGTATAGAGTATTTTCTGTGGGTGCTATTAGACGAAGCTCAAAACTGTCTCCAGTGAGACGACTGATCGGAACCAGGTGACCATGCCAGATAATTCAGACATTAAAGTTGAACAGAGGCTACATCCACACTACAAACGTTTTCATTTTAAAACTTAAACAACCTCTGTTCACACCAGCTCCATCTTTAGCTCCGTATCATTAATACCTCAAACTAACATCCTGAACACACGTGTCACGTGACCGTTCACGTCCACAGGTCATGTGGTGTAAACAGGAAGTAGATTGTCTCCTCTGCAGCTGGTTGCTTAGGAACAGAAACTCCTCTGAAGGAGGAGCAGTGAAGGTGAAGAGTCAGAGCAGGGACGACGAGGTGGAACTGTAACTGACAGGAAGTGTAACTGACAGGAAGTGTTAGCTTTGTGTTCACCGCTGGTAGTCGAGTCATGTGACTGATGAGAACCAATCAGGAAGAGAACGTGTCATCGTTTACTAAAGTCTCAGTTTCTGTTCAGACTGAAACTCAAACCAAATAAAAGAACCAGCAGCGTTTACACAAGTCTCTGATTTAGAAGCTGAAAAACTCTGTAGTCGTTCGGACAGTGATGGGTTTCAAAATAAAAACGTAGTCTTGTGGATGTAGCTTGAATCTAAATGATCCTTTAAAGAACAAAGAGGGTCCAGGTTTTCTACACAACACCTGAATGTTAATAGTTTCTGATCACTGACCACACATCAGTCAAACCTAGAGATTTAAATATAGAGAAAAGTCATGAGTGTTTACAGTTATATTATAAAACATACGCACAGTAAAAGGATGAGACAAACAGAATATTTACATATTTAACAAAGAAGTCCATCGTTGTGCCACGAGGTCGGGAAAGTCTCCCGTCACATCAAACATCAGTGTGACGCTTCTCTGCAGTCTACACACATAATGGCTAATATTCACTGTACATGTGTCCGCAACTCAGCGGACAAGCATGAGAACTGGGAGGTGTAACGGCGAGGACTTCAGCCTTTCGTTCAAAGTTACAATTAAAGGCAGTGAGCTGAGGAGGGAGTTCGTTTCCTTCCACTGAGAATCAAGCATCACTCCAACTGTTGTGTTCCGTCGCTAAGTCTGTGACACGCACACGCACACGCACACGCACACGCAGGAAACAGAGTCACCCACCCCCACAGACCCAAAAGAGATGCTCATGTGCAGCAGGTAAGCACCCTCACAACAAAACACCATGCACCACGTCTGCTGTCCTACGTGTCAAATATTAAGGTTCTGTCCAAACTGCTGCGACAGCTCAGAGACAGTTCTGCTCTAGAAAATAATAAGAATGATAAGAGTAAGAATAATGCACACGATCGACCCTCGTGAGGATGGCGGTCGGCAGGGCCTTAGGTCGCTTTCATTGATTGCTCCTGTGGCGTCAACCTCTTTGTCCGTAGTTTACCTCCTGTCCGTGGTTTGTTTCCATGGGGTCCTCCTTGAAGGTTTCACACTGCTCCATCACTTTCCTACAAAATGAAAACACGCCATGAGTTAGTTCAAGGTCAGGTACCATCCACACTACTATTTGAGAACAGCATTTGTTTGTAGGGAAGACTGTCTGCTTCCTGTTTACACCACATGACCAGTGACGTGTGTTTTCAGGTGTGTTAGTGAAGACAGAGATGATTATTGATACGGAGTGGTGTGGGAGGAGTCACAGTAGAGTGGATGTAGCCTTAATCATCAGCTGCAGAATTAGTTTCATTCATCATGACAAACAGAATCTCTCTCTGAGCCACAGGGATGAGGATGAAGCGTACAGAGAGGAGCTCTGTGTCTCTTACCTGGCCATGTCCTTGGTCTCTGGATGTGAGCTGTCCAGTTCCAGAACGTTCTCCAGAAGAATGATTCCTCCTTCTTTAATCAGCAGAGGACAATACTTGCCCGCTGCAGGTCGAAAGTAAATGGGAAGAGAAAGACAGTGAGATTCACAACCAGGCATTAATAAATGAGAAAATGTAATGTCCGAGAATGATTCATTCAAGTGTTAACTAATATGAGCTGTCTCCACCTGTGACGATATATAAAAGCAACATGGCGTCTGGTTTGAGACTTCACAGAGCAGCAGATACTCACGGTAAACTGACACCAGGTTGAAGAGAGCCCACGTGGCCCAGTGCTGGCTGACCGGAGCGATGCCCTGAGGCAGCAGCCGCAGGATCGGCTCGAACGACCTGAGACAGAGCGGCAACAACTTTAATAGTGTTTACTGAGAAAAAGATGCTCAGTTCAGAGACCAAATATTCTCTTGTTAAGTTTTTGAGTTTTATTTTGTGGCGTCGCACAGAACTCTAATGTACTGCATGTTACTTTTTAATGTAAGTATCACTGCTGCATTTGTGGCCAGTAATAATCTTTTTGCCGGCTAGCGGAGAGCTAGCAGCTCAACATTTCGGTCCAGTTCTCGAGGATCATTGGTTGATTTCAATGATCCACCGACTTGTTGCCTGGAATCAAACACTAGTTTGTCATGAAATGTTGGTAAAGACATCCCTGTCCCATCAGGTCAGTTAATGACCAATAACTAATAATTAGATATTATTATCATTAGCTATTGTTTAATGTTAATGTTTTTTTTATTTATCTTGTATAATTTCATTGTACCTTGTTAATTAATTGAATTGTCTGTTTTATTCTGAAGGTGTGTGATTACGTTCTATTGTTGATGCTGCTGTTTGCACATGTAAAAGTTTACATCTTGTTACTAAATGTTTTTAACGTGTCACAAACACTTTTCTAACTAGAACCTTTTAGTCTCATCTGTTAACAAGCGTGGGCTCAAGATGAGAAATGGATTTCTGAAAGAACGTCTCTTGTGCTGAACAGAACCTGTAGTTGATGTTGCGGCGTGAGGTGACGTCCCAGCTCTGGATGGCGTCCCACATCTTGTCCATCACCGTGTCTCTCAGGGGTTCCTCCATCGACCAAACCTCCGGCCCGTCAAACATGATGTGTGAGAGCACGCCACAGGCATTATACGACACCTCGATCCCGTCGGCCTTACTGTCCAGAAGGTTACTGTCAACGCAGCAAACAGTCAGAGAGGTTATGATTCGTCCGTATGAAATAATGACGTCTAAAATAATACAATTATACTGATATCAACACATGTTGAACAGCAGTTGTTTCAAAGACATCTGATGTTCAAGCCTCAAATATATGTCGCTAGTGAGATATCGTCATCGTTGGCCAGAATCAGTCAAGAATTATTTTACTCTCCACTGGTTCGACTCTTTTCTTACCTGAAAACGGTGATGAACTGTGGGGTGAGGAGCTGAGGCCTCAAGGCTTTGACCTCAGCGACATTTCCCAAGAGCCCCAGCATGTTGCGGTGAAGCTCCTGCTTGTCTGGAAACTCCTGGATTAAGATCATGAAACAAGAGGGGACGCATCTTATCACCCAGCGTACAATGTTAATCTGAACCGAGAGCGGCTGAGACTGTGGACTCACCTGAAGACACTCCAGAAAGAGACTCATCCCCCGACAGTTGAGGAACATTTGACAGTTGTCAGGTGTCTCATCTGTGATGTTCCACAGAGCGCTCCAGGAAAACTCCATCACCTGGTCACACTGAGCAGAAACACACACAACGTCCTCACATTCAGCTTGAAACGTCTGAAACTAAAGTCGAGGCTCGTCTGCATTTACACATCATGTTACAGTTAAAGTTCTCAGGAGTAAAACTCAGACTCACCATCCTGTCTTGCAGCTTCTTCTGAATTAAATTTAACATGGTCTGAAAATGAGAAAAACCATAATCAGCAGCTGAGAGTTGACTGTCAGGTTAACAACAAACTGTGCATCGGTTTTAAGCCGTTTTCAGACATGAACTCCCGGGATGACCTCAGTTGGGTCCAGACTTTCTCCAGAGTTTGTGTTTTACAAATGAAGAACACAGCAGGAGATTCTCAGACTGGTTCCTACATGCTGTTCTCACTTGTCCTCGTTGATTTGAATGACCAACACAATGCATGGCGAAGCTGCACAATAAGAGAAAGGAACATACTTGTTGGAAATTGACTCTGTATATAATTCTGGATGTGTTACCTTAACAAAGCCCATCTTCCCCACAGCCTCCTTGTGATGGTTGTCCACCTGACAGACCAAAGCATTGCAGAGGTGCACAGCGATTCTCTGGATGGACTCGTCCTGCCGGGCCGGCTCCAGGATCTTCAGCAGCAGCTGGTTGACCCGACTGTACTGGAACTCCAGCTCCTCAGGAATGCTGAAGTTGCACAGAGTCAAGCAGCAGTTCCTCTGGACCTGGTGAGGAGCATTGAGAGGTGAGGAGACAGAGCAGGGATTTAAACTGAAACCCAAGTTCAGTTTATCACAATCATTCAAAGTCACTACCTGTGGAGATGCATGGTCTTCACTGTACAGGAAGTGTATGAACAATTGTAATTTGAGAAGTTACTACGATAAATGTAGTGGAGTAAAAAGGTGTCATATTTCACTCTGAGTAGAAATATAAACCTGCATCAAATGGAAATCCAGTAAATGTATTTCAGTAACTCTACTTTAGTTACAGACTGTAAATAAAAACAGACGACATCTGGGACGCCCCTTGTGGCTGGCTGCAGTATAGCTCTTAATGTATTTGTTTCGTCAGAGATCCTGATGATGCTCGAGGACACTCACAGTGACCTCCTGATACTGCTCCATTCCATTCAGTACCACTTGAATGACCTCTCTGCGTAACCGCACACTCTGGTCGCTGCGGTACTCTGTGTTGGTCAGGTAGAACAGAGCGGCGCTGCCCGTCACCTGGATGCTCTTATCATATTTATGGCATTTCAACGCTGCGATGACGAGCTGAAACAAGAACGTTTGTGAGAGAGGAGTGAGAAAGTGTTCCAAGCTCCTTTAACGTACAACCCGACTTATACTCATCATACTTGCAACGCGCGGAGCAGCTGACTACAGTGTTGTATCCTGGCGATGTCAAACAGCTGATTGATGGCTCTGTGGGCGAGTTCAGGACGAAACTCGGTGTAAGTTTCGATCGCATTCAGGACCTGGTCTTCATTCTTTGATCCAGTCACCTGGAAAACACAAGCGACGCACACATTTAACCCACAAACACTAAACCTCTTCATAAGACACAAGACCTGTGATAGAAAACTGGCATGAATATTGATTAGTCATGTGCAGCAGCCGATAGCGCTCAATGTGCATCTCGCCTCCCTGTGGCGGACTCACTAATGACGACCGCTCTCTGGTGTCGAGGACTTCTCGCCACCACCTTCACATTCACCTGCAGATTGACCCAATGAACTGGACAGAGCAGGTCCCTGTGCACCAGTTGCTAAGTGTCAGAATGTACATGTGACATTGACATTAAATGTCATGTTTCTGAATGATAATGAAACAGTGTCAGTATGAATGACTGGAAACATCTGGATCAGATGACAGCCACCTCACATGAATCATCCCCAGGCTGTCGAGTCCACAAGTCCAACAGGAGACTTGTTTCAGTTCATGTTTTAGTTGTGATGCCTAAAAAGAACATTTCCGTCTCTTCACGCTGTCGGTACCTTATAAGCAGGGATGTGTGTGACGTTACAGAGGGTAGTGTCGTAAAGGCCCAGAAACTGCAGCGGCCTCTTCAGCTCCTGGAAAGGATAGATGCTGCTCTTGCACGGCTCGATGCTGTAAGAGAGAACGGTTTGGTTTATTAACAAGTTCCTCTGAATCAGACTTTTACCTAATGTCTGCTCTGCAGCTGCTGACCCACCTCGGTCGCCCCATGGCTTCTTCAAAGTGTGGAACTGTGCAGTTGTCCTGCATAATGTGACCTGAGATGTCCAGTGACACCAGATTGACCAGACGCTGGACGAACGCTGTCAAAATCTTCCGCGTCATCTTGAACTTAGAGGTCCGCCGGCTCTCCCGCGAGATGTCGAAATGCCTGTAAGACACAGTGTGTTTTCATCACGTTATTCCTTTGATTTGTGTTCATGTAAAGAAAATTAATTTGAACATTAACATAGATTCAAAGGAATTTTTTTCAAGTTATAAAAACTGTCTCAGCGATGGAAGGAGCCACTGTCTCAAGACTAGAGCCCGACTGATTTTTAAAGGTTGATGTTGAAACTGATATTAGGGAATGTAAAAAATTCCTGATACCAATACATTTGGCTGATATATATGTTTTGAAAATTTGGCAATGATTGCCACTACATTATCAAACCCGTGTGACAACACTCTGGTGTGTGGGAGGTTCTCCTTAATAACTGTTAATGACTTTCATGGTTCAACATGCAACCCAGCTTTAGAATCCTGAAAGATGCCACCAACACCTCCTTGACCAGTCAACAAATGGGTTTGGGTAACGTGGATGAACGACTCGAAGTTACAAAGAAACTAAACCTGACTAAACATATCTTACCTGAGATTAACAAGCTCCACCACTGTGCTGACCAACTCCTCCGACAGATCCACGTTGTAGAGGACAAGCGAGGCCAATCTGTCTTTCCACTGGGTGAGAAATGCCGTTCCCAGCAACTGTACATTAGACAGATCTATTGAGGTGAGAGACTTCAGGGGTTTGAGCAGCGTCTCAGCATCCATCTCGTCAGGCAGGCCGCCCAGGTTGAGCAATCGGAGACGGTTGAACCCCTGGAAGTTAAAGTCCGTCTCTAACGCCTGCCTAGAAGCTGGGCTCTCCTCCTCCTCGTCCTCAGAGTCTTCGTTGCAGGCGAGTGGGGCGCCGCCCTTCCTGTAGAAGATGTGGCTGCAGCCAAAAAGACAGAGAGACAGCAAAGTCTCGCGGAAGCAGGTCAGTGTCTTCAGGCTGCGGGACGACAGACTGTTGCAGTAGGTGAGGTGGAGCTCAATCAGGTCCTGACCAAACACACAAAGAAAATTAATTCTGATCAATGATGTGTTCCAATACTACAATATCTGTCTGTGAGGACGTACAACTGTTTCAGATTTGAAATGTTTGAAGTAAAAATCTGGATGAATAAATATAATATTGATTATTTTTTCCATCCCAGCTCTCATCAACTGCCTGATTAGGACACAAGTGAAACACTTTGTCATTCAGCCCTACACGCTGCTGACCTCAGAACATTTACTTCATCACCTCCGCCGACCAGGTTATGTTTTTTATGACGTTTTTTGTTGTTGTATGTTGCACAAACTGGACGGATTCCAAAGAAACTTGGTGGAAGAATGTGGTTTGGGTCAGGAAAGGACTCATTCAATTTTGGTGTGCCTTCTTCAAAAACATTAGTGTAACTGATCTCCCACCTGTTTTCTAATGGCCTCCAGATCTCTGTCACGTACAAAGTCTTCTCTCAGCTGTACCCTGGTCAGTCTGGTGCTCCGAGGGTCTGAGAAGAGCTGGAAGAAGCTCTCCTCTGGTTCAAAGTTACTGTCTGTGTGAACCAGCTCCATGTATCTGTTCATCACAAAAACAAGACTGAGAATCGACAACACTGGAACCAAGTCATTACACCGGAGTGGAAAGGACACAAACATTTAGCTGACGGTTACGTACGTGTTGACCAGCTTGTCGCAGATCTCGCTGGGCAGGAAGATGTCTGAGCGCAGGCAGAGCTTGTTTCTGAAGCCCTGGTAGCACATGGTCTTCCTGAGGTTCCTCAGGCAGAACACGGTCGCCAGAGTCATGAGGCTCTCAGGGTTGTCTCCTGCTTTGGCTGCCATGTTGCCCCCCCCCTTCTTCTCCAGCTCAGATCACACACAGGCCAGTGCAGGTCACCTCAGGAGGCGAGCACTGAAAGGTCAAGGGTCAGGAGAGATTTCTTTTTTAAATAATGTGAATTATGAAAACCAAAATAAGCTAATGGATGATTCATTTGTCACCACAGTAATTTAGCAGGTAAAGGTATGTTGAGATGATACATCCTCTTCTGGTCACGTGACAAAGAAAAGGTAAACAGGCTGAAATGAGGAACGACACAAATCAAGTGCAGCATCAAACACATTCACTTCTATAATGAATAATGAATGCATGGTCTGCTTTACTTTACTTTTAATGAAATGACCATGTTGCCGTTAGTGTCATCACAAACCAGTCCGTATTTCCAGTTTAACCACCAGCCCTTTGCATATTTAGCCAGGTTAGCTGTCATGTCCCCGGTTAGCAACTCCTGCTTCCTACTTTGACAGAAGTTGTTCTGACGTCAACAACACAATAATAACACAACAATAACACGAGATTCACACACACACCGCTGAGTCTCACGCCGAACAGGCTAATCACGCAGCTTCGCGCTGTGTTGTGGTCGAGTTTGTTAGCTAACCACACATAGCACTGTATCCTGGGGAGACTGTTACTAAGTTAGCAGCGCAGCTAGCTAACAACACTGGAACATTTACACTGAATGATGGAATCTGCTGACACGCGCACGGGAAACACGCACCTGCTCGGGACGAGTCAAACACACAACAGCGCGTGTTGTTCTATTTAAAGCTTCATCCGCCGAAGCGGTGTCCGCACAGTTCACTTCAATTAGCTGCTGGCTAACGATGACTTTCCCTGCTATGCTGCTAGCTGGACTAGCTAGTGGGGCTAGCGCTAGCTCCGAGCTGTGCTAACGGCTACAACCAGCGGTCACCGGTGTGTGAGCTCGGCTCCGCTGCCGGGTCTACCTCAGCTTCCCCGGGGCGGAGGGGCTGGATGACCGGGAGAAAAGGAGCTTTTATCCGCTGTCTTCACTCTGATGGTCGCTTCCATCCGATGTCAACAAACAGACTCCTCCTCCTCCTCCTCCTCCTCCTCACACTTCAACCCCCTCCTCCTCACACTCAAACCCCCTCCTCCTCCTCCTCCTCACACTTCAACCCCCTCCTCCTTCTCCTCCTCACACTCAAACCCCCTCCTCCTTCTCCTCCTCCTCCTCACACTTCTACCCCCCTCCTCCTTCTCCTTCTCCTCCTCACACTTCTACCCCCCTCCTCCTTCTCCTCCTCCTCCTCACACTCAAATCCCCTCCTCCTTCTCCTCCTCCTCCTCACACTCAAACCCCCTCCTCCTCTTCCTCACACTTCAACCCCCTCCTCCTCCTCCTCCTCCTCACACTCAAACCCCCTCTTCCTCACACTTCAACCCCCTCCTCCTTCTCCTCCTCACACTCAAACCCCCTCCTCCTTCTCCTCCTCCTCCTCACACTTCTACCCCCCTCCTCCTTCTCCTTCTCCTCCTCACACTTCTACCCCCCTCCTCCTTCTCCTCCTCCTCCTCACACTCAAATCCCCTCCTCCTTCTCCTCCTCCTCCTCACACTCAAACCCCCCTCCTCCTTCTCCTCCTCTACCTCACATTTCTACCCCCCTCCTACTTCTCCTTCTCCTCCTCCTCACACTTCTACTCCCCCCCTCCTCCTCCTCCTCCTCCTCACATTTCTACTTCCCCCCTCCTCCTCCTCACACTTCTACCCCCCTCCTCATCCTCCTCCTCTCACTTCTACCTCCCCCTCTTTCTCCTTCTCCTCCTCCTCACACTTCTACCCCCCCTTCTTCTCCTCTTCCTCTTCCTCCCCCTCCTCCTTATCCTCCTCCTCACACTTCTACCCCCCTCCTCCTTCTCCTCCTCCTCACACTTCTACTCCCCTCCTCCTTCTCCTCTCCTCCTCCTCACACTTCTACTCCCCCCCTCCTCCTCCTCCTCCTCCTCACACTTCTACCCCCTCCTCCTTCTCCTCCTCCTCCTCACATTTCTACTCCCCCCTCCTCCTCCTCCTCACACTTCTACTACCCCCCTCCTCCTTCTCCTCCTCTTCCTCACACTTCTGCCCCCCTCCTCCTTCTCCTCCTCCTCACACTTCTACCCCCTCCACATCCTCCTCCTCACACTTCTACTCCCCTCCTCCTTCTCCTCTCCTCCTCCTCACACTTCTACTCCCCCCCTCCTCCTTCTCCTCCTCCTCCTCCTCACATTTCTACCCCCCTCCTCCTTCTCCTCCTCCTCCTCACACTTCTACCCCCCTCCTCCTTCTCCTCCTCCTCCTCCTCACACTTCTACCCCCCCTCCTCCTTCTCCTCCTCCTCACACTTCTACCCCCCCTCCTCCTCCTCCTCCTCACATTTCTACCCCCCTCCTCCTTCTCCTCCTCCTCCTCACACTTCTACCCCCCTCCTTCTTCTCCTCCTCCTCCTCCTCACATTTCTACCCCCCTCCTCCTTCTCCTCCTCCTCCTCACACTTCTACCCCCCCCTCCTCCTCCTTCTCCTCACACTTCTACCCCCCCCTCCTCCTTCTCCTCCTCACATTGCTACCCCCCCCTCCTTCTCCTCCTCCTCCTCCTCACACTTCTAACCCCCCCTCCTTCTCCTCCTCCTCCTCCTCACACTTCTAACCCCCCCTCCTTCTCCTCCTCCTCCTCCTCACACTTCAACCCCCTCCTCCTTCTCCTCCTCACACTCAAACCCCCTCCTCCTTCTCCTCCTCCTCCTCACACTTCTACCCCCCTCCTCCTTCTCCTTCTCCTCCTCACACTTCTACCCCCCTCCTCCTTCTCCTCCTCCTCCTCACACTCAAATCCCCTCCTCCTTCTCCTCCTCCTCCTCACACTCAAACCCCCCTCCTCCTTCTCCTCCTCTACCTCACATTTCTACCCCCCTCCTACTTCTCCTTCTCCTCCTCCTCACACTTCTACTCCCCCCCTCCTCCTCCTCCTCCTCCTCACACTTCTACTTCCCCCCTCCTCCTCCTCACACTTCTACCCCCCTCCTCATCCTCCTCCTCTCACTTCTACCTCCCCCTCTTTCTCCTTCTCCTCCTCCTCACACTTCTACCCCCCCTTCTTCTCCTCTTCCTCTTCCTCCCCCTCCTCCTTATCCTCCTCCTCACACTTCTACCCCCCTCCTCCTTCTCCTCCTCCTCACACTTCTACTCCCCTCCTCCTTCTCCTCTCCTCCTCCTCACACTTCTACTCCCCCCCTCCTCCTCCTCCTCCTCCTCACACTTCTACCCCCTCCTCCTTCTCCTCCTCCTCCTCACATTTCTACTCCCCCCTCCTCCTCCTCCTCACACTTCTACTACCCCCCTCCTCCTTCTCCTCCTCTTCCTCACACTTCTGCCCCCCTCCTCCTTCTCCTCCTCCTCCTCCTCACATTTCTACCCCCCTCCTCCTTCTCCTCCTCCTCCTCACACTTCTACCCCCCCCTCCTCCTCCTTCTCCTCACACTTCTACCCCCCCCCTCCTCCTTCTCCTCCTCACATTGCTACCCCCCCCTCCTTCTCCTCCTCCTCCTCCTCACACTTCTACCCCCTCCACATCCTCCTCCTCACACTTCTACTGCCCTCCTCCTTCTCCTCTCCTCCTCCTCACACTTCTACTCCCCCCCTCCTCCTTCTCCTCCTCCTCCTCCTCACATTTCTACCCCCCTCCTCCTTCTCCTCCTCCTCCTCACACTTCTACCCCCCTCCTCCTTCTCCTCCTCCTCCTCACACTTCTACCCCCCTCCTCCTTCTCCTCCTCCTCCTCCTCACACTTCTACCCCCCCTCCTCCTCCTCCTCCTCACATTTCTACCCCCCTCCTCCTTCTCCTCCTCCTCCTCACACTTCTACCCCCCTCCTCCTTCTCCTCCTCCTCCTCCTCACATTTCTACCCCCCTCCTCCTTCTCCTCCTCCTCCTCACACTTCTACCCCCCCCCTCCTCCTCCTTCTCCTCACACTTCTACCCCCCCTCCTCCTTCTCCTCCTCACATTGCTACCCCCCCCTCCTTCTCCTCCTCCTCCTCCTCACACTTCTAACCCCCCCTCCTTCTCCTCCTCCTCCTCCTCACACTTCTAACCCCCCCTCCTTCTCCTCCTCCTCCTCCTCACACTTCTACCCCCCCTCCTCCTCCTCCTCCTCACACTTCTACCCCCCCTCCTTCTCCTCCTCCTCCTCCTCCTCACACTTCTAACCCCCCCCCCCTCCTTCTCCTCCTCCTCCTTTTATTTTATTATGGTTATTATTATTTTATTTTTTATTAAACCTTTATTATTAGAACTTATATAGGTTTCAGATTCATATATATATCTATATCTATATATATAGATATATATCTGAGTGGACCCAGACAGAAGAGGTCCTCTGTGGACTGTGTCTCTGAGTGGACCCGGACAGAAGAGGTCCTCAGTGGACTGTGTCTCTCTGTGGACCCGGACAGAAGAGGTCCTCTGTGGACTGTGTCTCTCTGTGGACCCGGACAGAAGAGGTCCTCTGTGGACTGTGTCTCTGAGTGGACCCGGACAGAAGAGGTCCTCAGTGGACTGTGTCTCTGAGTGGACCCGGACAGAAGAGGTCCTCAGTGGACTGTGTCTCTGAGTGGACCCGGACAGAAGAGGTCCTCAGTGGACTGTGTCTCTGAGTGGACCCGGACAGAAGAGGTCCTCAGTGGACTGTGTCTCTGAGTGGACCCGGACAGAAGAGGTCCTCAGTGGACTGTGTCTCTCTGTGGACCCGGACAGAAGAGGTCCTCAGTGGACTGTGTCTCTGAGTGGACCCGGACTCTCTCGGTGTTGTGGTGAAGACGGACCGGAAGTGACAGCAGCAGGACTTCCCTGTGACTTCCCTGTGTAATTCAGTCCTTCTGGAGACAGCTGGAGGAAAGTCCTCCGTGTGTCCAGACCTGGTCCAGACATGTCCACAGCCTACAGGAACAGGTGAGACCCGGTCCCACTTCCCTCAGGACACACGTCTGTTAGCACCGTGTGCTAATCCTTCAGTTAGCAGCTGTTAGCTAGCAGCAGCTAACCGACCAGCTGTTCGGGGGTTCGCACAAAGAGCCGCAGGGACACACGTCACACGCGGGACACGCGCTGCTTTCGATCAGGTGAAGACTCGGCTAACGAGCTAACGAGCTAACTGATGTAGCATCTGTGTTGTGGCTGAGCTAGCTCCCTGTTAGCACATCAGCTGACACACTTCCTCCAGCCGCAGCTGGCTAACAGCTATGGCTAACCGTTAGCATCCAGCTCTGTGAGCTGTTCTCATGGTACATTAGCTCATGAATAGTTAAACCTAACACTGGTCATTCAACACGTGTCTGTTACTGTAATGTTATTTACCCACAGTGCAGATCTCCATAACCAGTTACTAATCAAAACCATCCCGAAGCTGATGTGTGTCAGTTTATTTTGAAATGGCTCATTTGAACCTGCTATCTTCCACGTGAACCATAGTAAACACCAATCAACTCTTTAATAGATAAATGAAATTCAGTTGTCCCGATAAAGTTCTGTGGATATGAGACTTTCCCAGACATTATTATAATAATAATACATTTTATTTAACGACACCTTTCTCTACAGCGAAGGAAACCTATATATCATAAATAAAGAAATGCTATATGAAATAAAACCCTGAGCAGGAGACGCAAACACAGACATCAATACAACCTGTTTCAGTATCTGTGTTTATTTGCTGAAATAAAAACTGTTGTTTTACAGAACAAACAATGCAGAAAAAAAAATATATATATATATATTTGTTTTTTTTATTCGTAGTTATTTATTTTAAAGTTTATGGTACACTATAAAATATACAACCTTAATTACATTTCTTAGTCTTTGGGGTTCAATAACATCTTATCAATCATTGAAAGTTATTTTTTTAATAAATATATATATATATCTTTATAAAGTCTGTATCACCAGCTGTAACAACTGTATCCACACAAACTAGGGTCAATACCCTCTGTTAAATAAACATTGAACACGACTCTCACTGAAAACGACAAAAATATGCACTTTGCAGACTCAGGCATTCGAGGGACATTACACCAACTTGTTTTCATGTCAGACCCTTGAAATAGATTCTAACTAAGAGACAAAGTCAAAGAAGGGATGGATTTTACCTGATGATGGTGGAAATGATCATAAATGAAGTACTCGTCTGATAGGATGTGTACAGGAGGTTGCTTTTCCACCTTCAAAGTTTCAGTCACTAAAGATATAGAACTTTATGTCAAAGAAAACATCTTCTCTGTTAGAAGATAATCCACATAAACGAAACTGAGAAGCTTGAAGGTAATCATGTTCCGGGTGGAAGATACACACACGTCACTGTTACGCATCATAGCAACTGAAAAGAAAAGTGGACGGGTCATTTGAAGCTTTCCAAGACAAATGGACAAACTAGTGTAAGAGGACATAGAGACGGTCATAAAAACGACAATCCAGACTAAAACACAACCCCAGAGTTTTCAAACTAAAACGAGACGAGCAGCGTTTACACAAGTCTTTGATTTAGAGGCTGGAAAGGTAAAAGGTGTAAGTGTGATGCAGCCTGAAGTATCTGGTTACAGAGCAGTGGTTCTGACCTGGTCCTGATCCTTGTTTCAGAATACAGGAGTTCAAAGTCGCCTTGAGTGAAGAACACATTAACCTGAAGACTCTGAGGGAGCTCTGCTTCAATGGTGACTTTCACATCTTCCTGTATCTTGTGTTGGTAATATTCTTGTTGTGTGGTATTTGATTCTGCTGTGTTTGACCCTCTTCTTTTCTCCAACCCAGGAATCCCATTTGAAGGAGGAATACGAGCACTTTGCTGGAAGGTAAGTGACTTCCTCCTGAATTCCAATCACATTCTTAATACTAATAAAAACAATGTTGAGCAAAGCTCCTCAGTGTTTCATTGAAAACTTACATTATTCCTACATTCAAAAAGTATTGCAGCATTGTTTTTCCCCTGAGTATTAATCTGTACAAAGTGCATGCTAAGGGTTTAACTGTAAAAAATAGTTGATAAATTAAGAATGTATAATTTATAACTATGTCGAGCTCCTAAATTAACTAAAAAAGTGAGAATCCTGAATACAGAGAGTGTTTGGTTCATCTCAAATTGTATCCATGGACTGTAAATAAAGATTATAAATAAATAAAGAGGACTCGTGATTGTTTCCCCCTCGTTTCAGATCCTTCTTAATTACCTCCCCCCCGATCAGACGATATGGGAGTCGTTCCTCAAGAAGCAGAGGTTAGTGCAACGTGTTTACGTTCGATCACACACTGCTTTGTTTTCATGTGAAGGATCGTTCGGTGTCACTACACCTAAATCAGCTGATGACATTAGCTAATGTTGTTAGCTGATTAGAAAAGTACAGAACACTCACTTCAGCTGTGACTCACCGAACCTGCTGCTGTTTATTATGGTTTTCTCTCAAGGTGAAGTTAAAAAACCACCACTGCAACCCCCCCCCCCCAAAAAAACTAGCATCAGAACATTTTAGCATGAAATATAACTGGTTGATTGATTTAATGTCTTCGTCCCGTGTCTCTCTCAGGGACGTCTACTCCCAGTTCTTAAAGGAGATGATCATCCAGCCTGGTATTGCCAAAGCCAACTTGGGCCTTTCCAGAGAGGACGTGACCATGGAGGATCATGTGAGTGATCTGTGTTCTGATCAACAGGTCACGTGACCCTTTGCTTCCAGGTGTAACGTGACTGGAGCAGAAACTGATCCTAATTTAATTTTTTCAGCCTCTAAATCCAAACCCCGACAGCAGGTGGAATAACTACTTCAAAGATAATGAGATTCTGCTCCAGATCGACAAGGATGTAAGGTATTACTCTTCCTTTACTTGTTTCCGTTTGTTCTTTCCACCGCCTGTCATCTTCCATCACCTGTTATTTAGATGGTTAAAAAAAGGCCTGTATGGTGTTTGCATGTTTCTAGGCGTCTGTACCCAGACATGGCGTTTTTCCAACGTCCCACCGCCTACCCCTGCCAACTCATCTTGGATCCTCAGAACGATTACGAGACGCTGCGTCGACGGGTGGAGCAAACCACCCTGAAAGCACAAACCGTGAACCGCAACCGCAGCGGAGTCACCAATGTAAGTGTGTGTGTTCAGTGGTCATGGAGTTAAGGGTCATTAAAAAGTCCTTTAACCTTTGACTTGGTCACTGTACGTTACGTTCTGATCATCGTTCCTCTTTCAAAGAACCTGAAATCTCTTCTCTCAGGTCAGCTCTCCTGGAAAGTCGTTGAACCTGTATCCGTCTAATGAGTACGAGGTGCTGCCCAATGGGAGTGAAGCACACTGGGAGGTGGTGGAGCGGATCCTCTTCATCTACGCCAAACTCAACCCCGGGATCGCCTACGTGCAGGGCATGAATGAGATCGTCGGGCCCATTTACTACACCTTTGCCACGGATCCAAACAGTCAGTGGAACGGTGGGTTGTGTTTGAACGTCCGAGATGTTTCGTCCTCCGCAAAAACTCTTGATCGCTCAGTGACTCGTGTCTGCTTCGTTATTCAGAGCACGCCGAGGCGGACACGTTCTTCTGCTTCACCAACCTGATGTCAGAGAACAGAGACAACTTCATCAAGAGCCTGGACGACTCACAGTGCGGCATCACCTACAAGATGGAGAGCGTGTACTCCATGCTCAAAGACAAAGACCTGGAGCTCTATCACAAACTGGTGAGGTCAAATCTGAGAATCGATAAGTTAAAGTGAATGTGGGCTTCGCTTATCATGTGAGGAAAGTACAGAGCTCTGGTTTGTGTTTCTGTCCGTCTGCTCGGCGAAGGCGTCCTGGACAGTAGTCACGTATCCTCTGTGGTAGTTGGATGAAGAGAAATCCCTTCTGTCATTGTCTTTGAACAGCTTGAGTCAAAACCCTGACTTTGCTCTTTCGTCCTCATGCCTTTGTGTGATTTTTTTTTCTGCCCTCACAGGAAGAGCAGAACATCAAACCTCAGTATTTCACTTTCCGCTGGCTGACCCTGTTGTTGTCTCAGGAGTTTCTCCTGCCAGAAGTCATCCGCATCTGGGACAGCCTGTTTTCTGACGAGGGCCGATTCCACTTCCTCCTCCTGGTCTGCTGCGCTATGCTCATGTGAGCTTCTCAGATTCTGGTTCTGTGTCTCGTTCAGATCGGCTGCCTCCGACTCTTCATCTCAGTCACGTTGATTTCATCTGTTCACAGACTCATCAGAGATAAATTACTGGCAGGAGACTTCACAGTCAATATGAGATTACTGCAGGTAAGACTTTTGTTATATGACACATGGCATTTAGTAGAAGGGGCCCATCAGGCCATTTAAACCAATACCATGTCACTGTTACTGAGCAACAGCGCCCCCTGCAGCACAAGGTGATTAACTGTCGGTCTCTGTGATGAAGTGTTTTCATGTAAAAACAAAGTGAATCAATGTGTTGACTCTGACTGAGTCGTCCCACTGGATATTACCCATGATCCTCTGCTTCCTGACCCTGAAGAGCTGCTGCTGGAACAAATCCACCAAACTCTGTTCAGAATTCTTCATGTTTCAAAGTTTCCTGCTGAATATTGGAGATAAACTCTGGTTTTTAATAACTTCAGAGTGTTTTTAACTGATCTCAGTTCAGCTTCACTCTTCAACTTGCTGCAGCTGATTCTGAGTCTTTTACACCTTGTTCGTTTCAGACCCTCAGACTTTTCAGTTCAGTGTGAACCTAAATATCAGCTTCATATTCACACAGGCTGATTTCTTGTCTGTCCTCCTCTCAGGATTACCCCATCTCGGACGTCCACATCATCTTGACGAAGGCCAAAGATCTGCAGGAGAACTCCTAACCTGTTCCCTCTGGTCCTCGGGCCTCCTCTCAGATGTGGTAGGTGGGAGCTCGAGCGTTCAAACTTTATCATGTCAGACGTGTCGCGAGAGGACTTGATCAGTGACGACAGAGGCTCCCTGCTTTTTAACTCGATGTGTGGTTAGCAGGGGCCGCTGTGAAAACCTGGAGGACTTGTTGAAATGAAACTATTGCTTCCTCAAAAGGAGCAGGAGATGCCACTTTGTTCCTGATGCATTATGGGAAAAGGTTGCCTTGGTACGTGGGGGTGGTCCTCTCGCAGCCTCCTCTCCCACAGAAAGGTGTCGAGATCAGACCCCTCACTGAACATCTGAGGGAGAGGGAGCCGCGTGAACCTGCCTCACTGATGTTCGAACTGAAGCCAACAATGGACCAGAATCCTGCTGCGATCATGTTTCTGTCAGACTGAGCGTCGAACTGGGTTTAACAGTGCATGGTTGTTCTCATTTTTAAAAGCTGAACCTTTTTAATGTAAGAAACATGTTTGCCTTATCAGTTTACCAATGTGAAACAGGAAACAGTGTTTCTGGCTAAATATGAGTAAATATGAAGTGATGGGTCTGTTGCATAAGTAACCGTCTGAAAATCATTATTGTCTGAGTGTTATGTCTCTAAAATGAGAGAATATATGGATGATCAGTCTCGTGTCCGGGCGCCGCCATCTTGCTCTCTTGACGTCATTTGGAGTCTGTGTAAAACTGAGGCCCAGAGGAGGCAGAGGCATCTCCAGGGCAAATGAAGTATTTCTCATATCTAGAATTTTTATAATAATTTTTGTAAACACTCATGAGAGGTGAGACGGGTTTTTTTCCTTTCTGACTTTTCTGCTCCAGAAGATCGAATCATCTGAATATTAACACGCTGTTGAAACGCTGTCTGTAAAACTGAGGGTTCGGTGGTTGGAAGCTGTGATGAGCTCTGATATCAGAAGGGCTCTTTCATTAAAACTCTAATTTCTGTCAAGTTAAATTTCCAATCAGAGCTGAGGTCATTCTCTGTCGCCAAAATGAGCCGACATTGGTTCTTCTGTTTATTATTGGATGTGAAACCGGTGCAGTCAGTGACTTTCAGCTGCTCCTTTAGAGGCGTCATCTGGTTTTGAATGACTGATTTGAATATAAAAATGAATTACATCCACCAGTCTTTACATGTACCTCAAGAGCACTTCGTATTCCAGCTGTCACCAACAAGTGACTGGAGATTTGCATTTCAGGATAATTAAAGCAAAGTCCATTTAAAGGAGACACATTCTGCTCATACATGTGTATGAACTAAGGTTTGAAGGACACACAGCCATGTGTCCAGTTTCTTTTGAACTCTGGATCCTTCGTTGCTCAGGAGTGGAAGGACGCATTTGAAGGAGCCTTTGAAATGGGACAGTCTGGTCGCACCATCTTCGAAAGCAGCTCTGGAGGATACAGCTCCTGAAGTGAGACACGGCTGTTGTGTAGACAAGTATTCAGACTCTTCCCACGTTGTGTTCAGGTTCATTGTGTTTGCTTTACTCATCCTTCAGATGATCCAGAATTTAACCAGTCACAGTTCCTGTGGGGACACGGAGGATCTCTGCAGAGTGAATCCTCTCTGAAGCTGAGCGTGTCCCGGAGCAGCATCGTGGCCTCAGCACGACGCTGAGTTACTCACTGAACAGCAAAAGAAATCATCTGATTCTAGCTGTCAGGTTCTAAGATGATACATACAGAAGATCAGTCTCTGTTAAAATGAGGAATGTGCAGAATCTTGTTAAGTTTCACAACTAACTATTTACTTAAGAACCATTTATTTTATTTTTCTTGCTTGTCCTATATTCTAAGATCTTAAAATCTTTTGTCTTCACTCATTAAAACTTTATTCTTGAAATGTCTGAGTATTTCTTCCTCAACATGACGCTGCCGCTCCATCGCACCTCAGTCGATGTTCGACTGGCCAACGAGACGTGATTCTGTAACACAACCTCTTCAAGTTCTTTTTCTCCAGAATTCACTTTAAAATGACAAACAAACGTTTTAGCATTTGAAAGTGTTTTTAATTAACATTGTTCCTCATGTTCCTCTTTCTTCTGTGTATTTATTTCTTTGCTGTGAGGGTTATGATATTCTGTCTTATGCTATTTGCATGGTTCCAGTTTTGTAAACACATTTTGTAATGTCTCCAGTGTTAAGACTTGTATATATGTTTTTACATGTCTGCATTCAAATTAAAGATGGTATAAATCAAATGTCTCTATTTTATTAATTTAAGATTCAAGTCTTGAATCTAATGTTTATATTTAGTTCTGATCATTTTATCAAAGTTTATATTTATATTAGCATTTAGCGTTAGCATTTTGCTACTCATCAACGTCCGTGACGTCATCGAGTCCATAACGGCGCGTTCACGACGACGCTGACGTCAGCTGACGTCAGCTGACTGACCAGTGCGAGGCAGTTCCGGACTGAGGCGATCTACACCGAACACAGACCGGACACAGACGGGACACAGACCGGACACAGACGGGACACAGACCGGACACTGACGGAACACTGACCGGAAACTGAGGGGACACAGACCGGACACTGTCCGGACACAGACGGGACACTGACCGGACACTGACGGGACACTGACCGGAAACTGAGGGGACACAGACCGGACACAGACCGGACACTGACGGAACACTGAGGGGACACAGACCGGACACTGACCGGACACTGACGGACTGAGGAGCGGAAACATCCGAGCAGCAGCTTCGGTTCTTCTACCGGATCAGCTCGTGACGGTCCAACTGAACAGCTGATCGACCAGGTGCACTCACACACACACACACACACACTCACACACACTCACACTCACACTCACACACACTCACACACACACACACACACTCACACACACTCACACTCACACACACACACACTCACACACACACACACACACTCACACACACTCACACTCACACACACACACACTCACACACTCACACTCACACACACACACACGTGTCTTCATGTTCTCTATGATCTGAGCAGATTCTTGAAACAGTTATAATGTAACTGTGTTAGTTTCTATAATGATTGTTATTATATATTATTTATTATTTAAGAACTGAGCAGACTTCCTGTTAGAACCATAGACTGTATATACAGTGAGAGAAACAGTTGTAGAAACAGTTGTATATAAAGTTATAGAAACAGTTGTATATAAAGTTATAGAAACAGTTGTATATAAAGTTATAGAAACAGTTATAGAAACAGTTGTATATAAAGTTATAGAAACAGTTGTATATAAAGTTATAGAAACAGTTATAGAAACAGTTGTAGAAACAGTTATAGAAACAGTTGTATATAAAGTTATAGAAACAGTTATAGAAACAGTTGTATATAAAGTTATAGAAACAGTTGTATATAAAGTTATAGAAACAGTTGTATATAAAGTTATAGAAACAGTTGTAGAAACAGTTGTATATAAAGTTATAGAAACAGTTGTAGAAACAGTTGTATATAAAGTTGTAGAAACAGTTATAGAAACAGTTGTATATAAAGTTATAGAAACAGTTATAGAAACAGTTGTATATAAAGTTATAGAAACAGTTGTAGAAACAGTTGTATATAAAGTTATAGAAACAGTTGTAGAAACAGTTGTATATAAAGTTATAGAAACAGTTATAGAAACAGTTGTAGAAACAGTTGTATATAAAGTTATAGAAACAGTTGTAGAAACAGTTATAGAAACAGTTGTAGAAACAGTTGTATATACAGTTATAGAAACAGTTATAGAAACAGTTGTAGAAACAGTTGTATATAAAGTTATAGAAACAGTTGTAGAAACAGTTGTATATAAAGTTATAGAAACAGTTATAGAAACAGTTGTATATAAAGTTATAGAAACAGTTGTATATACAGTTATAGAAACAGTTGTATATAAAGTTATAGAAACAGTTGTATATAAAGTTATAGAAACAGTTATAGAAACAGTTGTATATAAAGTTATAGAAACAGTTATAGAAACAGTTGTATATAAAGTTATAGAAACAGTTGTATATACAGTTATAGAAACAGTTATAGAAACAGTTATATGAACAGTTATAGAAACAGTTGTATATAAAGTTATAGAAACAGTTATAGAAACAGTTATAGAAACAGTTGTATATACAGTTATAGAAACAGTTGTAGAAACAGTTGTATATAAAGTTGTAGAAACAGTTATAGAAACAGTTGTATATAAAGTTATAGAAACAGTTGTAGAAACAGTTGTATATAAAGTTATAGAAACAGTTGTAGAAACAGTTGTATATAAAGTTATAGAAACAGTTGTATATAAAGTTATAGAAACAGTTATAGAAACAGTTATAGAAACAGTTGTATATAAAGTTATAGAAACAGTTGTATATACAGTTATAGAAACAGTTATAGAAACAGTTGTAGAAACAGTTGTATATAAAGTTATAGAAACAGTTATAGAAACAGTTGTATATAAAGTTATAGAAACAGTTATAGAAACAGTTGTATATAAAGTTATAGAAACAGTTGTATATACAGTTATAGAAACAGTTGTATATACAGTTATAGAAACAGTTATAGAAACAGTTGTATATACAGTTATAGAAACAGTTGTATATAAAGTTATAGAAACAGTTATATGAACAGTTATAGAAACAGTTATAGAAACAGTTGTATATACAGTTATAGAAACAGTTGTATATAAAGTTATAGAAACAGTTATATGAACAGTTGTAGAAACAGTTATAGAAACAGTTGTATATAAAGTTATAGAAACAGTTGTATATAAAGTTATAGAAACAGTTATAGAAACAGTTGTATATAAAGTTATAGAAACAGTTATAGAAACAGTTGTATATAAAGTTATAGAAACAGTTGTATATACAGTTATAGAAACAGTTGTATATAAAGTTATAGAAACAGTTGTATATACAGTTATAGAAACAGTTGTATATAAAGTTATAGAAACAGTTGTATATAAAGTTATAGAAACAGTTATAGAAACAGTTATAGAAACAGTTGTATATACAGTTATAGAAACAGTTGTATATAAAGTTATAGAAACAGTTGTATATACAGTTATAGAAACAGTTATAGAAACAGTTGTATATACAGTTATAGAAACAGTTGTATATAAAGTTATAGAAACAGTTGTATATACAGTTATAGAAACAGTTATATGAACAGTTATAGAAACAGTTATAGAAACAGTTATAGAAACAGTTATAGAAACAGTTGTATATACAGTTATAGAAACAGTTGTATATACAGTTATAGAAACAGTTATAGAAACAGTTATAGAAACAGTTGTATATAAAGTTATAGAAACAGTTGTATATACAGTTATAGAAACAGTTGTATATACAGTTATAGAAACAGTTATAGAAACAGTTATAGAAACAGTTGTATATACAGTTATAGAAACAGTTATAGAAACAGTTATATGAACAGTTATAGAAACAGTTATAGAAACAGTTATAGAAACAGTTATAGAAACAGTTGTATATACAGTTATAGAAACAGTTATATGAACAGTTATAGAAACAGTTATAGAAACAGTTATAGAAACAGTTGTATATACAGTTATAGAAACAGTTGTATATACAGTTATAGAAACAGTTATAGAAACAGTTATAGAAACAGTTGTATATACAGTTATAGAAACAGTTGTATATACAGTTATAGAAACAGTTATAGAAACAGTTATAGAAACAGTTGTATATACAGTTATAGAAACAGTTGTATATAAAGTTATAGAAACAGTTGTATATACAGTTATAGAAACAGTTATAGAAACAGTTGTATATACAGTTATAGAAACAGTTGTATATAAAGTTATAGAAACAGTTGTATATACAGTTATAGAAACAGTTATATGAACAGTTATAGAAACAGTTATAGAAACAGTTATAGAAACAGTTGTATAAACAGTTGAAACCTGCTGCACGTGGGGATTTCAAGGTGCAGCAGAGGAAACTTGATAAATGATCCACAGCAGCTGAACCACGAGTCCAAACTAAGACGGAGGAATCGAACCTCGTTCATCAGCCTCTGAGCTGAATGTTCATGTTCACATGTTAAAGTCTGTTCATCACATGTTACATGATGTTTATTATTTGTATAGTTGACTATATTTGTATAATATGTAATAATCTATCAACACTTCACACATCAGACTCATGTCTGTGACTCTGACACTGTTTCAGACCATCATCAGTTCATACAGTGAACAGTCAGCGTGTCTCTTTGGTTCTACTCTTTGTTACTTGTGCTGCAGTACCAACACGTTTCCTCTCCAGGCACGATGCAGTACTGCAGTACTCGTGGTGGCGTCCATGGATGGGACTTCAGGGACGTGCTGTTCTCAGGCTACGCTCCAGACGGGGGGATGTTCATGCCGGAGAGCGTCCCCGTGCTGAGCCCGGACACCGTGAGAGGCTGGAGGGGCCGGTCCTACCCCGAGCTGGTGGTGGAGGTCGCCTCTCTGTTCATCCCCAACCGGCTGATCCCTCGACTGGACCTGGAGGGTGAGAGACATCACATCATCACCATCATCACCATCATCATCATTATCACATCATCACATCATCATCACATCATCACATCATCACCATCATCATCACATCATCACCATCATCATCACATCATCACATCATCATCATCACATCATCATCATCATTATCACATCATCACATCATCATCACATGTAGTTTCTCTCTCTCTCTCTCTGTCTCTCTCTCTCTCTCTCTCTCTCTCTCTCTCTCTTTCTTTCTCTCTCTCTCCTCTCTCCGTCTCTCTCTCTCTCTCTCTCTGTCTCTCCCTCTCTCTCTCTCTCTCTCTCTCTCTCTCTCTTTCTTTCTCTCTCTCTCTCTCTGTCTCTCTCTCTCTCTCTCTCTCTCTCTCTCTCTCTCTTTCTTTCTCTCTCTCTCCTCTCTCCGTCTCTCTCTCTCTCTCTCCCTCTCTCTCTCTCTCTCCGTCTCTCTCTCTCTCTCTCTCTCTCTCTCTCTTTCTTTCTCTCTCTCTCTCTCTGTCTCTCCCTCTCTCTCTCTCCTCTCTCTCTCTCTCTCTCTCTCTCTCTCTCCTCTCTCTCTCTCTCAGTCCTGGTCACTGAAGCTCTGTCTGGTTTCTCGCTGCCTGAGGTCGTCCGAGTCGCTCGGCTGAAGGACGGACTCTCCGTCCTGGAGCTCTTCCATGGAGAAACCTTGGCCTTTAAGGACCTGGCTATGACCTGCACGGTGCGTTTCCTCGAGTACTTCCTGCAGAAAGAGAATCGCAGAGCTACTGTTGTCGTGGGTAAGAAAAGTGCACCTGTAACGTCACGTGATAAAACTAAGGTCCATGTTTAATGGTAATGGGGTAACCAGCCACCAGGGGGCACTCCAGATGACTTGGCTTCACTTTAGGGAGCCGTCATGTCGTCCATCTTTATTTACAGTTTATCGTTGCTTCCCTTGACTGTGTCCACGTGCTCGGCTGCAGCTCCACACCCTTCACCTGGGAGAGGAGGTGAAGGGTGTGGAGGTGGAGTTTGACCCGTTTATCAACACGAGTCATAACTCTGAGCACAGATATGACACAGACAGATTTAGATTTCCTCAGGAAGACGAAACCCACAACAGAGAAACAACTGCACATGATCTTTTATTCCAGCTGATGTCGTCCTACTTAACAAATTATTTTATAGAAACATGCAGTTTCTATTCTACAAGTGTAAGCAACTAAATAACTGAGTGCAAGCGCACAGTTTGTGCACAAGCAGAGTAAATCTAAACTGGGCCTGTTTGAGCGAGAGCTTTATAAAATCTGTTCTCAATCTGAAAGACTTCAGACTTCATATGAATTAAAACCATCACGTCACCAGGAACCTCCGGGGACACGGGCGGCTCGGCCATCCAGAGCGCTAAAGGTCTGTCCGGACTGGACGTGGTGGTGGTTTATCCTCAGGGACGCATCACCCCCGTCCAAGAGAAACACATGATCACCTGCCTGGAGGACAACGTCCACGTGTTTGCAGGTAAGGAATTCAAAATAATAATGGTGCCATAGTGATAAAAGTTTTATTCCTGTGATAAAATGTCCGTCCCATCTTTGTGGACACGATATCTTAAGAACACCTTGAGGGGATTTCTTGAAAATTGAGACAAACGTTCAGAGACTTCACTAAGATTTGAAATGATTAGAATGTGGGTGGTCAAAGGTCAAGGTGACCTCATATGAATCTGGAAAAACCAGAGAAACTGAACTTGTGGAGACAAACAACCACAGGGAGTATGATTCTAGTTTTTCAGTTTGGTCTCTGCAGCCGACGGCAGCTCTGATGACATCGACCAGCCTTTGCGGCGTCTGTTTGCGGATCAGGAGCTTGTGAAGTCTCACGGGGTCATGAGCCTCAACTCGGTGAACTGGTCGAGAGTCATGATCCAGCTCGCTCACTTCATCTACGCCTACCTGGAGCTGAGCGGGGCAGAGCAGAGCGAGGCAGGTGCTGCTCTGCCTGAGCTGGAGGTGGTGGTGCCCACCGGAGGAGCAGGAAACATCGCCGGTAGGTTTAACACACACGTCAGGGTTCGATGCTCGTGTCTCCAGCAGCACTCACAGGAACTGCTCACAGTGACACACAGTGAACCTGAGAACAATCCGGATATGAAACATGAAGAAGCAGATCCAGCGTTTGGTCGTCTTACTTAACGACAACCAATCAGAGCAGAACCAGGTTTTGAGGGCGATATCAAGATTCACATTTAATATCACATTTTAGATAACTGTAAATAAAATCAGCCTTTAAATCAAAATTTATTTATTTACATTTTTACAAATGAAACAATGACGTCCAAAAACCTCCAGTTTCAAGTTCTGGACATTTAAAAGGAAAGTTTGTGTTTTTCTTAAAGCGGAAAGTTTTCGTACTTTAAGTATCCGCCGGTACGTCTGAGTCTTCTGCTTCCTGTCCCGATTCGAGGACGGCGTGCACGTAGTGCACGATAGCACAGTAGATGTCTGCACCGAAACACAGCGAAGGAGCAGTGGGATTGAAAAGTTGATGAAGTCTGTCCAGTTCTTCGATGTCGAGGGGAGATTCCACCTCAGGAACATATTCTGCAGTTTCATTCATATCTGTAAATTCCACATCTGGAAATTGGGCCCCCTGAATGAAAATAAAGATATGTTCATTAAAATCAACCCTGAAACAGACGTCAGGAGCTCTTTCTGGGTCTTTACCCCTAAAATAACAGAATAAATGTAAATTACTAGTCTCCATATAATCCAAATAATCTCTAAATCCTGACATGAGTTCACGTTCATGTCTGAAAACAGCTTGATTGAATATCTGTCGTTAAAATATGAATCACCAGTGAAAGAAGTCTGCGTCTTTATTTCCTACAAAGTTGAAGTAAATAAAGAAAAGACTAGAAAGTGTAACAGTGAGTGTTTTAATCTTTTTAGTTTGTATAATATTTCTTTTACCTTGACGTCGTCCGCGGCAGTGACAGAGTTCGGACTCTCCCCTGGTTCCTGCCGCTGCTCGTCGGTGAGGTTCTCTTCTGTGTGCAGTAATCGATCGTTCCAGTCCTCTGTGAAAGTGTCCAGATCTTTCTGAATTCGGGACAAAAAGACAAACAGAGCACAGAAAAGGTGCGTAGGGTCTTCTGGGTCGAGCAGGTCGTCCTCCTCGAGGCTGTGGAGCAAGTCGTAATAAATACTGGAGACGCCGTTCCAAACGTCACGCCACACGCCGTCTATCCTGAAAGACAAAAAGGTTGTACAGAGTTTAGAGACATGAAGTATTTGAGGATTCTCCAGGAAATGACATCACAGTAAAGTAAAAAGGTTAAAGTACCAACGTAGACAGTGGAGGAACATTTCTGTTAGACACAAACGGTTGTTACCTTTCGTTTTGCTCTCTGCTCCCGGACGTGAAGCTTCCTCTGCCATGACCAGCCACTTTATACATGAGTCTGGCGATGTCTGTATTTTCCACACTTTTTTCTCCTCTGACTCTTGAAAGGTGAAACAACACAGACACACAGTTAAACAACTGACCAGTAAATGTGCAATCCAACACCTGACACTTCATATTCACGTTTTTCTACTAATGTTCACGTGGAAAGCGCACACACAGGAAACGTCACCTGGATGGAAGACCGTGTCGGGCAACAGCCTCCAGGAAGAGCGTCAGAGCCGTCGATGGCTTGTTGTTGTTGGCGGCTTGTAGGTACAGGATCTATGAGTGTGTTGATAGAACATATAACAAGTCATTACCACAGGAACTGTGTCCAAATAACATTAATGAGTTAAATAATGAATTTAACGTAACACAGATGGTCTCTGACCTTTCTAGAAAATCCATCAATTCCACCGAACAATATGATTCCATACCTGCAAAATAAAATACATTCACTCTTAAGAAAACATGAATTCATTGTCAGAGGAGGAGCCAGAGCAGAAGACTCTTAACAGACAGTTTATAACATCCGTGAACTCTGACTACATCCACACTAACCCCCTGAGAACACAGGTCACATGACCCGTCACATCCACTGGTCATGTGATGTAAACAGGAAGTAGATCGTCTCTGCAGCTGGTTGCTTAGTAACAGAAACTCCTCTGAAGGAGGAACAGTGATGGTGAAGAGTCAGAGCAGGGACGACGAGGTGGAACTGTTACTGACAGGAAGTGTTAGAAACAGGAACTGTTACTGACAGGAAGTGTTAGAAACAGGAAGTGTTACTGACAGGAAGTGTTAGCTTTGTGTTCACCGCTGGTCGTCGAGTCATGTGACTGATGAGAACCAATCAGGAAGAGAACGTGGGCGTCATGGTTTCCAACGTCTCGGTTTCTGTTCAGACTGAAACCTTTTGAGCTTTGAAAGCTTTAAGCTGATGTGGCGTCAGCTCACCTGTTTAACTTGTGGCTGGTGTTGACGTGAACGAGTGAAAGCGGAGCTGGTTCACACCCGAGGGTCGTTGGTCTGTCACGTGATCCCGGGTTCTGAACACGATGCACCGACTCACACACTCTGCTCATCTGAACTCTGTGACCTAAAGCCTTCAGACGTTCCTTCACCATCTTTTGTCCTGTGGCAAGATAACGTGGAGAAGACCGTTAAACCCTTTCTCAAGATTAATGATGACCCTTAGACGGAGATTTTTTAAAAACTACTAAAATGTTCTAAAACGAATAAGCCTTATTGTGGATGTAGCCTCGGTGACTGTTCGATGAAAACAAATGTACTTCACAGAAAATCTCACAAACCCAGATTTGGTGAATCCGCCTTGATCGCCGAGACCAAACCGTCGAGCTCGTCATCGGTGATTTTGCTGCAGCTCTCCTTTATGGCGAGGCCCCACTGCTGCATCCTGCGGCGCACCGTCTGGTTGGAGACGCCCAGCATCTTGGAGATACAGGGGACGGACAGCTCCATGTCAATCAGGTCCTCCAGCTGGTCTCTGGAGACAACCAGCTTCGGACGCCCCGACACTTTCCTCCCGTCCACGATGATGGTGAACGACTTGAGACGACTTCCACCTGCCTGAATGAAAGTGTGTCTTCATCTCAGTTCATCAGGGACATTAAACGTCTCAGCTGCTTGGAAACAACCACAAGACAAATACGTGATCCTGCTGTAGGGAATCAATCGCTTCTGAGCCACTTGTATGATATTCACATTATATATATGTTTTAATTATACATATATGTTTTTATAGACAAATATGAATTATTAACATGCAACTATTACGTTGGCATCTTAATTAGTGCAGAGAACACCAGAGATCCTGAGTTTGTTTGTTTACACTTCACTTCCTGAACCAACATGGCGGCGACGCTTGCGTAAAGACGCGCAGATTGAAGCGGTGAACAAACAGCGACACGTCGTCATGACAACACGAGTTAAACAGTGACTCCGGAGTCCTGCGCTCATCGAGCCGGTGCTGAGTGGGACGCTAGGGGGCGCTCTACAGGAACAACATGGAGGGGAACGGATCCACTGGATGTGATTTAATATCAAACCTGAGGCTCTTCTCTGTAAGATGATGTCACGCCTGATTCTATTGATTCAAACAGCTGAAACGTTATTTAATATAAACACAAACCTGTGTTTCTGCAGAACTCTCCAGCTCCTCCATGTCGATCAGCTACTTCCGGGTCCCGCAGCCATCCTCTCCCTTATTGGACAGTTTGTCTTCCTCTGATTGGACGATCAGAGAGAGCCGTGCTGATTGGCTCAGGCGTAAACACGGGGTCAATCTTTTATCTGGAGTTTTTATTTCTATATATTTTTAATCCTAATCTAATCCTTTTACCAACTATTTAAATCAGTTTATTACTTTTAATTTTTTCATCTGCAACATTTGTATTTGTATATTTCTGTTCTATTGTTATTTGATCTTAATTCTACTACTAATAACCATAACTTTAAACAATGCTCAAAGACAAAAAGCAGATAAAAACGATTAGGTATAAAATACACATCACGATCTCACGTCCAAATATAAAATACACATCATAATCAAACAAAACACAGAAAAAACTGCTTCAAATTGCTCTAAACTGTTTCCTGTTGTTTACCTTTAATTCTTCAGATTCATCATGTGAAGCAGCTTGTAACTGTTTTCAATGGGTTCATGTAAATACAGTTCATTATATTATTATTATCATTTTTATTATTTTCCCTTTTCATTGTCTTGATTCCCTCGAATGCTTAGCAGATGTGCCCCTGATAGTTTTACATTTATATATACACCTACTGTAACTGTGGATAAGTTCTAAAAAGAGTTTATTTCACTGTATAAGATATTCCTGCACAGATCTGAATCACATACACACACATAATATTTCTACAGTTAAAAAGACGTGTGCAAATTAGATCTGTGAACGAAACCCTTGTCTTCTTCTCTCTGTCTGCGTCTCAGCTGGATTCATTGTCAAGCGAATGGGAGTCCCCCTGAAGCTGGTTGCCATGGTGAATTCTAATGACGTCGTTCACAGGGCCGTAACCGCAGGTGACTTTTCCATGGCAGCTAATGTCACACAAACACTGGCCCCCGCCATAGATATCCAGGTACTGCAGTCACACAGCTCCACACACTGTACAGTTACTGATCAATGAGACTCCAAGTTAACTCAATAATAATTCAGCATTTTGTGAAATAGACTTTCAGAGTCAGATGAGAAGTTTTGTATCTTTCTCATGTCTGTGTAAAATGAGCTGAACATATAAATCTAAAGCTCAATAACTAACACTTTGTGTCCTGTATGTTTCATCTGTACACAGATAACAGATTTATTAGCTGTAACTATTTCTTCCCCGGTGGTTCTTACATCTTGCATCATACCTGTGGATCCACTCGGCCTGACGTTGTTCTTTCTTCTGTAGGACCCGTACAACATGGAGCGAGTGTTTTGGCTTCTGTTGGACAGAGACGGAGCCTCAGTGAAGAACATGATGGAAGAATTTCAGAATACTCATAAATACTCTCTGCCTGAAAACCACCGCAAGCTGGTATCCATCGTTCAACATTTACTGCTCCCAACGTTCAGTGTGGTTATGTGTCTTCACCTCCTACCATCCACACGCTGTCCTGTTCTTTCCACCTGCTCTATTTCCAGCTGTCGCAGGTCTTATCGACTGGAACAGTGACTGATGACGGGATCCTGGAGACCATGAGGAGATGTTGGGATGAGAACCAGTACGTCCTGTGTCCTCACTCAGCTGTGGCTGTTTGGCAGCACTACCACTGTCCTCCTCGCCCTGGAAGCAACAGGTCAGAGCGACATACACACAAAATGAGCTAAATGCTAATGTAGCATGTCAACGTGCTCAGTGTTCACCATGGAAACCGTCTTAGTTTAGCCAATCTTAGACCTTTCCTCTACTTCTCCTCCAGTCCTAGAAGTCATTTCTCAGTCTTTTATTGCAGGTGTTACATCGCAACAGCGTCTCCAGCCAAGTTCCAGGCCGCGGTGCAGCGGGCCGGCCTGACCTTTGACCTACCTGAGGCGGTGCAGGCGTTGGACAAGTTACCCACTCGATACCAGATCCTGGAGCGGAGCCCGGACTGGTGCAAAGACTGGGAGCAGACACTGAGGGAGAAGATCCAGTCTGTGAGCGTCTCCAGGAAAAACAGAGGGATTTAACTCTAATGAAGGACGTGATGATACTGTAGATTCACTGCAGGAATAAGACTCTGTGGCTGAGGTCATGTGACTCTGTGGCTGAGGTCATGTGACTCTGTGGCTGAGGTCATGTGACTCTGTGGCTGAGGTCATGTGACTCAGGTTCTGATCTATGTACCTTCTTATCTGGATCCAGTAAAAGATGATCACTGCCTGTTGTTGTCTCTTTGCTGGACTTTGGTTTGTTGAGTTACACAACTTCACACCACATCAGTTCAGCTACATCATAAACCACAAAGCACTCAGCATCTTCCTCACACAACTTTATTACCAGTGTAAATGTCTCTCAAGTGTTTTACGACAGGTGACCTCTGTGACCTCTGTGAAGGAGTCCACCAGAGGACATTGATAATCATTGACTTCTGATTGACACATAATTAACCTCCAGGTCAACATGAAACTTTGCTTCTGTCAAATGAGTCTATAATCAAAATAAAAAGTTTCAGTGAATTGATTTGTGTTCAGATAAATTTAAAGTCTGGGATCTGTCATTGAAACCAACACTATGGAACTGTTACTGAGCAACAGCGCCCCCTGCAGCTTTCTCACATCAGACTCACTTTAACCAAGCTGCTGCTTTAAGCTAGAAAAGTTTCATATCGTTGATTTACGTTAAAAACACATCAAGGTCTTCATCAACCGAAGATCGTCTTCATCAACCGAAGATCGTCTTCATCAACCGAAGATCGTCTTCATCAACCGAAGATCGTCTTCATCGTAGCTCTGTTTGTAGGCGTGGGCTGAGGGCGGGGCCAAGCTGGTGACGCAACAGGAAGAACAGTCCAGGAGGCCGACGGAGGATGAATGTGACGTCAGGAGTCCTCTGAAGGACGCACTGGCCTTTAAATAATATAATATATAACACTGTGAAGGAAATAAAGTGACCCCTCGTGTTTATGTTGTATATTAAACCTAGAGGTTTATAATCAGTACTGCAGTCAGCCACCAGGGGTCAGCTCTGGGATGTCCCTGTTTCTTCTGAGGGTCCCTGAATGTAACACGAGCTTTGACAGCTCGGTATCCAACATGGCGGCTGTTCGCTGAAGCTGCGCCTGTTCTCCGTCAGCAGCCAGGAAGGAACCGGGAGGACGACCCGGGACGACCCGGGACCAACCGGGACATACCGGGAGGACTGAGCCGTGGTTTCCGGTTCGTATCGAGCCGGTGTCCGGTGTGTGAGGGCGGGACCCGGAGCCCGGAGGAGCGAGCGGACACGACAGCAGCAGCGAGGCCGAGGGAGGAGAGTGTGTTCCGGGTTCGTTTGTTCACCTGCCCGCTGACATGTCTCCAGGGTGAGGCTCGTGCACGTCTTATCGGTGCGTGCGTCCACCGTGTTTGTGTGCGTGTTGTTTTATATGTGCGTGTGTGTCCACCATGTTTGTGTGTGTGTTGTTTTTATGTTTGTGTGTGTGTTGTTTTCATGTGCGTGTGTCCACCATGTTTGTGTGCGTGTTGTTTTCATGTGCGTGTGTCCACCATGTTTGTGTGCGTGTTGTTTTCATGTGCGTGTGTCCACCATGTTTGTGTGCATGTTGTTTTCATGTGCGTGTGACCGTCAGCTGTGTAAATATCAGAGGAAAACACAGGAGACATAAAGACAGAGGTTTTTCATCTGAAGGACAAATTGTCTTTACGTCACATTTATATTCATCTTCACTCAAATATCATCACAGTGGAATAAACAGGTCTGTTTCTTTTGTCCATCCTCTGTTTGTCTCCACCCGGGTGTGATGCTCACTGGTTATCATGATGATGTAATTAGTGTTATTAATGTAAGCTGTATTAATGCTGTCATGTGGCGTCTCGGTGGCGTCTCGGTGGAGACACACAGTTTGATATCCTGTCTCTGGGCCGGAGGAGCACGGACAGGAAGTGGCCCCTGAGATCTGCCTCATAATGATGTTTATTAAGAAATGAACCTTTCAGGGTTTCTCTGACTTTCTGCTGGATATTAAACTTGTAAACTTCATTTCAAACGTGCATCTCGCTCGCTCACGTCTAACGTCACCTCCTCTGTGCAGGTAGCCTCTCGCCCCTCACTCCTTCACCCTCTCCTGAAGATGGCCTCTCCACCAGTGAAGCCCTCCCCCACCTCCCCCACGGCCCTGGACTCCCTCTCTGTGTCGTCGCTCCTCTCCGGGGAGTTGGACGATGAAGTGGACGGAGCGGAAGGAGAGGACGACGGTCTCGGGGACCTGGAGGTGAACCCGTACGACAGTTTGCCCTTTTCCTCACGTTACTACTCGCTGCTGGAGCAGAGGCAGCGGTTGCCTGCGTGGAGGCTGAGGCAGAGTCTGCTGGAGCATCTGGAGAGTCACAACATGGTGCTGCTCAGTGCGCCCAGTGGCAGCGGGAAGAGCACACAGGTAACCCCCAGGTCACCTGATCACCTGATCCAGGATCACCTGATCCACGGTCACCTGATCCAGGATCACCTGATCACGATCACCTGATCCACGGTCACCTGATCCACGGTCACCTGATCCACAGTCACCTGATCCACGGTCACCTGATCCACGGTCACCTGATCCACATCACCTGATCCACGATCACATGTTGTCATCATAGCAGTTCAGCCATGTTTTTATTAAATAGTTTTCAGGTCTGTTACAAAACACCTTTCACAGTCTACTCAGTTTTATTTTATTATTCCAATCCAGTCAGTTAGGGTCAGTTTCTTTTAAACACTTTTGTGTTAAACTCTTTTCGGAGCCGGTTCAGAGTTCGTTCACTTGAACCTTTAAGAACCAGTTTGCTTTTCCACGGGTCGAGAGGCAGAACCTCGTCTTTACTTTGTACGTCTGTGATTTCATTGGATAATGGCAATAATTCATTTGCACAACACATGACTCTTATTATGGTTGTTATTATGGTCTTGATAATCCCGCCCCCTGATGTAAGACGTTCTTTCCTCTACCCCAGCGACGTGTTAAGTTTTGTGCTCCATCCAACCTGAGAACCTGTCACTGATGTCCTCAGTGATGTTTGACGTCCTCCCTGCAGGTGCCTCAGTGGTGTGTGGAGTACGCGCTGTCATACGAGTTCTGCCAGGGCCTGGTGTGTTGCTCGCAGCCGTACTCGGCGGCGGCGGTGAGTCTCGCTCTCCGTGTGGCCGATGAGATGGACCTCAGCCTGGGTCTGGAGGTGGGCTACAGGGTGTCCCATGACGACAGCTGCACACCCGACACCCTGCTCAGGTAACCGAGCGCATCCAGATTCTGTTCTGTTGAAGTGTCCGTTCTCAAAGTAACGTGACGACATCACTCCTGCTGGATGAGCTGCAAGCGGCTTAAACAGAATCACACCCGTGCATCCGTGTGATTGGATGAGCCTGAGGCGCCGTGTTGTGTTTCACGGTTAGCACAAGAACCGCCCGTTAGTCACAGAGGTGTCGGAGATCGATTTTTACTGTGGTTGATTCAGAGGCAGAGCTTCAACTGGTCGTAACCCACAGGACGATCTATTCACCACAGCTCAGTCTTTACTGTTTCAAACTAAATCTGTACAGAGAAATGATTTCAGGGTTTAACTTCTGTAAAACCTCAACTTCTTATTCTTACTAACTTAACACAGCATGTTAATTAGTGAGTTTTAGATTTAAGATCAGTGTGATTAACTGAACTAATCCAGAAAACCTCCAGGTCTCCGTTAAACAAACACAAGTTCTCGTCTAACAACAGAAAATATCAAATAAATCTTTCTTTTTGTTTTTCTCTGAAACTAAACTGCAAAGAAAAATGTCATCACCTCTTAAAAATGTACCAAGAACAGTTCACGTTTAAAACAAAACCTCAGTGTTCAAATGACCATGAACTGAGTCTCCATCCAGGTTTTGAACTCACAGCTGATCTGGGTCATGTGAACTCATCTTCCATAATGATGATGTCACAACGTCTCTCACATGGAGTCAAACCAAGTTGATCACGATGATTGATTATTAAACATTTTAATGATAAATAACAGCTCAGTAAATTAGTATTATAAATTATGTTTATTTGTTAGGTTTTATTTTAAAAGTTGGGAAATCAGCGTTTAACTTCAGCCTGATGTTGTTTTACATATAAAAGAATGATCCCAGTATCGTTCACATTCAGATGATTGATACTGGTGTCAGACCAGTATCAGAGATACACACAGACACAAGTAATGAAAACTTGAGTTGTGGTTTTGTCCCTGAGAGTGATTTTACTCTGACAGACCTTCAGGCTGTTGATGTTTTTAATGGTTTAAACATCTTTGAAATCCTTTTGTTTTAATGGTTTTGATTCTTCAGGTTTGTCAGCGACACGCTCCTGTTGGAGGAAATGATGTCGGACCCTCTGCTGCACCAGTACGGTGTCGTGGTGCTGGACGAGCTCCAGGAGCGAACCGTGTCCACCGACGTGCTGCTCGGCCTGCTGTGCGACGTCTGCCGCCAGAGGCCCGACAACTTCCGGGTGGTTCTCCTCACTCACCCGCTGCTGGCGCCTCGCCTCTCTGGCTTCCTGGGAGCCGGCGTCCCTCACCTCTCTCTGGACCGTCTGCTCGCTGATGCTGCGGCCGGAGAGCAGGAGAAGGAGGCCGGTGGCGTAGCGGAGAAGACTGAGGCGGTGACGAGCGTGGAGACGCTGTACAGAGAACTGTCCTCTGGGAAGGAGCCTTTAGCCGCCGCCTGTCACATGGTGTTAGATCTTCACAGAAGAGGAGAGAGAGGAGATGTGATGGTGTTTCTGGCGAGTGCTCAGGTACAAGATATATAAATCACATCAAAAGTATTGGCATCGTATATGTTAACAAACAAGGTCATAACTCAAGAATTCATATGTTCTGAGTCGTTAAACCTGTGAAGGAGCCGGAGGTGTTGACGAAGGGAGTTCAGTTTGATTTAGTGTGTGTGTGTGTGTGTGTGTGTGTGTGTGTGTGTGTGTGTGTGTGTGTGTGTGTGTGTGTGTGTGTGTGTGTGTGTGTGTGTGTGTGTGTGTGTGTGTGTGTGTGTGTGTGTGTGTGTGTGTGTGTGTGTGTGTGTGTGTGTGTGTCTCTCTGTGTGTGAACCAGGACACGTCCACCTGAGAGGCCTCTCTGGTGTCTCGTGTCCTGGTTTCACTCCTCAATCACAACAAAGGTGGTGAAACTCCGACTGAGAGAAGTTTGGTTCAACCAGTTTTCTTTAGAAGATAAAAACACGTTGTTCTGTGGATAGAAACCTGAGGACGTCCCTGATGAACCGTGTCCACAGAGACTAAAGAGTCTCCAGGTCTGTGAGGCTGCCCCCCCCCACCCATAAAGAGATGGTCAACCTAACATATAACTACAAATATTTTGAGAAACATTTATTTAACGTCTACTTTGAATTATTTGGTTTGGTCCATGTCCCATCTGCTAACATGGAGGAGGAGGGGTTATGACCTACACAGCCTCCAGCCACCAGGGGGCTATCGGGTGATTCGGCTTCACTTTTGGGAGCCGTCATGTCGTCCATCTTTATTTATGGTTAATGGTTAAAACACGAACTCTCGCTCTCTTTCCTTCTTCTTTTGTTCGTGCAGGAAATTGAAGAGTGCGCCGCCCTGCTGGAGAAGGAGTGCGTTGCTCTGAGTCCTCAGCTCGGTTCTCTCAGGATCCTCCCGCTCCACGCCGGACTGGCTGGACTGACACAGAGGGTCTACGAATCCGACCCTGAATCCTCTACGCTCAGAGGGAGCGGCGGCTCCGAGGGTTCGGCGGGCGGCTCGGCGCCCGGAGCAGGAGGTCCGGGCGCCAAGAGGAAGGTTATCGTCACCGACACATTGTCCGAGGCATCCTTCTCTCTGCCGGCCGTTCGCTACGTCATCGACACGGGTCTTCAACTCAAAACTGTGGGTTTAGGATTTTATTTTGAGCTAAACCAGCTTAATACAAAACATTGTAAAGTTTTAAGAGTCTGAGACGGACGCTGATTAGATTCAAGTGAAAAGGAAAAGAGAGTTTCAGGATTTTCATTGTCTCCTTCATCTTCTGCCTCAGGTTTACAACCCACAAATAAGAGCAAACTCTCAGGTCCTGAGGACGATCAGCAAACACCAGGCGGACATGAGAGCTCAGAGAGTCAACAGTCACCTTCCAGGTAGGTTGTTGATGCTTTCATGGTCTCCAGCTGATACACCTTCCTGCAGACTCTTACTAAACCCTAAGATTCACTACAACTGCTTTTAATGCAACACGTCAGATTTGAAAATGTTTGACTTTAGCGACACTCGGAGGGAGAATCATGAATTACACTGTTAAATGTTCATTTTAGGAAACGTAGATTTTTTTGACCCTTCAGATATGATTAATAATTGGTAATAAAATATTGATTTCATGGATTGAATTAATTAATTAAAAGTAATTTTTTTATGGTCACTGTGTGTCTCCTGCTCTTCAGGGCTGTGTCTCCGTCTGTACCCTCAGTCTGTGTACGATGATGGGATGGCGGAGGCTCACTGTCCGGGGGTGGTGGAGGAGAACCTCAGCCACCTCGTGCTCCTGCTCAAGAGGCTCGATATTGCCGACATGGGACAGTGCAAGTTCCTGGACAGACCAGGTACCAACAGGGTTTAAAGGGATTTGAGAGAGTTTGAGGTTTTAAAGTAGTGAAGATGTTGAATATAAGGGAACAGCCTGTTAGCTTAGCTCAAAGATGGTCAACAGCTGGAAACAACCCGTTAACCAGTTAACTTATCAAAGTCCACCTACCATGGGTTGGCTTTGAAATGTATTTATGTATAAATCGCTTTTGGGCTTTAATAACCAGTTCTCTGTGAACATTGAACCTCCCCCTCAGCCCCTGAGGCCCTCATGCAGGCCCTGGAGGACCTGGACTACCTGGCAGCGTTGGACGATGATGGTAACCTGTCGGAGGTTGGCATCATAATGTCGGAGCTGCCACTGGAACCATCGCTGGCTAAAGCTCTGATCGCTGCCTGCGAGTACGACTGCGTTGATGAGCTGCTCACGATAGCCGCCATGCTCACAGGTAACTGAACACACTCACGTCTTTTAAACAAAGTGGGAAATGAGTTTCCAGCCACTGTTGCTTGTAATTAGATTTACAATAAATGATGAGGATGATAAATGCAGCACAATTCCACACCCACTTATTTAATGTGCTTTTATTATGTGGTCTGATACGTCTCTCGTCTTTAGCGCCATCGTGTTTCATGGCGGTTGAATCCAGCCGAGAGGAAGCTGCCGTCACACACTGGAGATCTCTGATGCACACAGAGGGAGATCACATGACGCTCATCAACATCTATAAAGCCTTCACTGAGCGTACGTACACAACGACCTCATCACACACACCAGCTGTGTTCACACATGAAAATAGTGTCCTGACATTTCCTGTAGTTAGTGTTTGTGAAGCAGCAGCAGATTGTCGGGTCCGACTCGTTCACACCAACAGGAACACGTCAGCAACACGTCAGGAACACGTCAGCAACACGTCAGCAACACGTCAGCAACACGTCAGCAACACGTCAGGAACACGTCAGCAACACGTCTGTTTAGTTCATGTCTGAAAGCAGCTATAGAAACGTGGTTGCTGATGTTGTAGAATCATGTAGAACAAGTGAAGTTTAGACAAAGAAAGTGTGGACGAATATGGAGTTTGTTTAATATTAGCAATATCAGCATTAGCCAATCAGGAGTGTTTACAGTGTTTTCGATGTTTTCCTGACAGTGTCGACTTTAACCCATAAAACAATAGATGAGTTATTGAGTGAATTTCGGTCTTTGTCTGGTCAGATAATCAGGACGAGTCGTGGTGCACGACAAACTTCCTCAGCCCCGCCTCCTTGCGCCTGGCGGCGGTGATCAGGGCGGAGCTGCTGGAGGTGATGCAGCGAATCGAGCTTCCTGTTTCTCCTCCTGCTTTCGGGTGTCAGGACAACTGCACGAATATCAAGCGTGCTCTCATCTCAGGATTCTTCCTCAAAGTAAACAACCGGTTTTCTCAGAATTGATTTTTAATTGAAACGGATGAATTGTATGTGAAGTCGTCTGATGAAGTCTTTCTCTTCCTGCTCAGCTGGCTCACGACGTGGACGGATCAGGAAACTACCTTCTGCTCTCTCACCGTCACGTCGCTCACCTGCATCCGTTCTCCTCCTACCGCTGTCGCCAGCCCTGCCCTGACCCCCCCGACTGGGTCCTCTACCACGAGTTCACCATCTCACGAGACAACTGCATCCGCATCGCTTCCGAGGTCCATCCCCAGATGTGAGTGGAACTGTGCGATGCTTTATGGTGACGGTTTAGATGCGTCATGTCCTGCTGCTGTCACACAGCGCCACAGCTTGTGCTAAGCTATCGCATCCTGCCTCCAGGGGGCTCCTGGGAGTACTTGAGACAGTATTTTGACATTAAAGTAAAAGCCTTTGCGCACCTGACGTGTTTTATTATTGTCTGTAGAAGTCCAGTTCTTAACCTCAGATAAAACCCACCTGACTCTCCTCTCCCCCGCCGCAGGCTGGTGGAGCTGACGCCGCTGTACTACCTGGGTAACCTGCCGTCGAGTGACGGTAAAGAGCTGCTGACGGAGCTGAGGCAGAGTCTGCAGGGGGACGAGCGGGACGGGGGGGCGAGCGAGCTCGGCAGGACTCACAGGGACGCTGCTGGGGCGGGAGACGACGAGTCCGGCACCGACCTCTGTGTCGTCCAATGAGACGGAGCCGCCGCTCAGGAGAACACGTCCCAGCCGTCACTTTATTGTCCCATCTGAGATTTTACTGAAAACTCTAATGTACAGAAGTGTGTTAATATATCGTCTTCACAGTGACTCTGGGAAATATTCCAACCGTTGTCGTGCTGTTTGTCTTCATTGTACATTTTAATGTTATTTTAAATATTTTTTTAATTTAATGAGGGATTTGTTAACGATTCAATCCTCGTTCTCACTGTTTGTTATGTCGACACTAAAGTCACAGAGAAGTATGTTTGAATCAACAACTGGAAAAATGAAGGGAGGTGTAATAATTTATCAAACATTGACGAGTCCTTTTGTATTTAAAGTATTAGACTGAAACTCCTTCTTATGCGACCTTTGACCTTTACAGATGTTCGTGGACGATCACATGGTTTCTCACGGTGATGGAACTGCAGCCGTGACGCTCACAGCTTCTATTTTCAGCTTTTTGATAAACTTTTTAAAAGTTAGATTTTTCCTGCGTTGGTTCTTTTTCTCCGACTTTGTCAACAGTGAAAAATCTTTGTAAAGTGGATTTTTTAACAGGACACAGAATGAGCTTTAAATAAAAGATTTTTTTTCATGTTTGGAAAAGTCTGCACATTGATTTTTCATTTCACTGTCTGTTAAATAATAACTGTTGTATCTGAGGTCATGTACAGATCTATTTCTCAGTATTCCTGAAACTGGGGGATTTTCAAAAGGCCCGTTTGACCCGGAGGTGAACGACGCTTGAATCACATCACAGACAAAATACAGACGTCAGTGGGTTTTAGTGGAAAAGAAGCTTTAGTAAATGATGTGATGAAGTTTGAAAAGCGTTCACAGATCATAATTAAAAATCTGACCATCAATAATATGAAGAATCAGTTATTCTGAATCACGTCTTTGTGTTTCAATGATCACGACATGTGTTGTTACTCTTTTATTGTAGAAACCGTACACACAGCGAGTTGTGTTGCATCTGCTCGTGTCTCATGATTCAGGCTGGTTCAGTGCTTTAGAGGACATGTCTCCATGGAGCTGCACAGTTAAGACGTGGGCTGGCTCTTCAGAGCGGCGGCCCTCATGGTGTGGTACCCCAGCTCGTTCTCCTTGAACATCTTCAGCTCCATCTCCGTCTGCGTACGCATGGACTGGAACCAGGAAGAGGAAACTGTGAGTACGGCTCTGAAATAATGACGTGAAGATATTTCCACATAGAACAGAGTAGTTTACCTCCAGGTCTCTGGTGATGGCGTGGTTTGGTCCGTGTGTGACCATGAGGATCCCGTAGGCCGTGCAGATCATTCTGTGGCCCGCCTCAATCTGACCAGCGTGCCAGTGGGTGACGCCCGCCCGCATGATGGCCATGCCCAGCAGGGCGTTGTTAGGGTGATACAACTTCCTGTTCAGAAGAGAGAAGCGGAGGATCAGGTCCACGTCTGCAGCTGCAGTGTTTCAGGTATGAGGCCGACAGACGTCTCTATCTCCACGGTGTGAAGCTGCGTATTCACTCAGGTACTGTACTTAGGTACTTGTAGTTTATGTGAGTAAAGTATTCATGGCGTCGGTTTGGTTTCCTTCCAAACTATCAACCGTCACCTTGGCGCCATCTTGGTTTTTTGAAACTTGAAGTAACCTTATTTGGAGGAGCAGGGGGAGGAGCCTGACTGAGAGTGCCCGCCCACATATACCTGCCACCTGCACCCATTGGACAGTACTAGCTGTCAATCACTCTGTGGTATCCACCCCCAACACATCCGGTGCTTTATGGTCTGTTTGACTCTAAATGAACATCAGCTGTTTGAAGAAGACTTAAGATTTAAAGTCTTCTATAGAAACTACCAGTGGAGTCGCCCCCTGCTGGTCAGTACACAGAAGACAGGTTTCAGACATGGGTTCACTACGACCCCTGACTCACGTGTATCCCTGCACCATCCTGTGGGCGTAGTCTGCCGCCTCAGAGAACGACTGCAGGTAGGACAGCACCTCGCTGGCCACACTGAGCACACGCAGCTTGAGGAGGTGAGTGTCGGCCAGAACGTTCTCCTGCTTCTCCAGACACTCAGTGCACAGCTTCACCACCTGAGAGACGACACAAGAGCACAGAGACGATGGACAGACAGAAGGAGGAGGGATGATAAAAGAGAAGCTGATGTGACGTACGTGATGATAATCGCCCTCAACACGAGACGTCTCGA
>NC_047162.1:20630381-20747881 GCF_009819705.1 Hippoglossus hippoglossus
GATATTTTGGTCCACAGCAGCTGTGACTGTCTGTCAGAGCCGCATGACAGGAAACAGATTCAGTGCATCTCTGCTTTTCTTTTTCTTTTCACGATACAGACGACGTTCCTCTGGTCTCCTTCCCTCACTGAACATTTAAAGTTGAGTTTCTTGGCCACTGGGGGGCAGCAGGACGAGCTGTGAACACGTCACTGTCAGCAGATTCCCTCTTTATAAAAATGTTCGAAGACTCCGGGTCCAGAAAGTGATGCCAACGAGGGAGAGCCTGACACCTGTCTTCTGTGTAGTGACCAGCAGGGGGCGACTCCTCTGGTAGTTTCTATAGAAGTCTATAGAAAGTGACTTCTCACTTTATAACGTCAGGAAACATTCAGGAGTTTCTGTCTCAGTCTCTAGTTTCAAGTCTTCTTCAAACAGCTGATGTTCATTTAGTGAATTATGATCATTTGGAGTCAAACAGACCATAAAGCACCGGGTGTGTTGGGGGGGGATACCACAGTGTGATTGACAGCTAGCACTGTCCAATGGGTGTAGGTGGCAGGTGTAAGTGGGCGTGTCCTCAAGCTCTCAGTTAGGCTCCACCCCCCGCTCCTCCAAATATGGTTACTACTGCTTTCAAAAAACCAAGATGGCGCTGAACAATAAGTCAAACTGAGGCAGCAGCTCACAAACCAACGGTGACGGTTGATATTTGAATCCTCAACACAAACTGGAGCTTGTGTGCGACATGAATATTATTATTATTATTGTATCTGTGTTGTCAATCAATCAATCAATCAAAGGGATAGTTCACCAAAAAATTTCAGGAGTCAAACACTTCACAAGTGACTGAGTATTTTGCTTCTTTTGGTTTATTTCAGAAATATTAAATATCAAGTTTATAAATCTGTCAGTGATCACAGCTCAATTACTGAATATAACATAACAACACACACGGAGGAACGGATGTGTAACACGTCACAAAACAAGATGGCTGCCGAGTGGCAGGACTCGACCTGAGAACACTTGAAGTGAAATGTGCTCCTTCGTGTTTTCTACCTTTAACGTCTCAATCTACGCTCTCTGTCATTACAGGCACTGAAGGTCACGATGCCCCCCCCCCCCCCCTAGTGGCAGGTCAGGCAATTAACTCTCTTTCTGGAATGTATTGAAAATAAATTTAACAAACTTGATTTAATCACATTTATCTAACGAAGGCTGCACACTATCAATTTAGATTGCAGTCAACTATTAAAGGTTCAGTGTGTAGGATTTAGTGACATCTAGTGGTGAGGATGCACATTGCAACACACTGGACACTGAAAGGTGCTATGAAGAGCTCGTGTTTGGTTTGTCCACTCCGGGCTCCTGTAGAAACATGGCTGAGCAACATGGCGGTCTCCGTGGAGAAGCACCCCCCCTGTCGTAGATATAAAGACTGTAACAAGAACACACGTCACACACGAGTCTCAGGTGATTCAACACGACTGGAAACATCAGGATGAAGAATGAACTTCTCTGAACTGTGACAGACTGGTGCTTTAACGTCACAGGTGATACCAAGGCACATGATATCGTGGGAGGTCAGCTGCCGGGTCTAGACTTCGTAGATGTCGACGTGCGATCCAGAGACGTATTGGTCCTCCAGCAGCACCTTCATCATTTTGGTGCAGGACTCGTCGCAGGTGAGCACCTGACCCTGAGCGAACATGTCTGAGAGAGACTTCCTGAGGTCGGGATCAGCTGTTCGGGATCTGGCCAACATGAACATGTCAGTGTCCAGAGGTCCTGAGAACAGAGGAGTTTATTCCTGTTAAAGAATCTGCTTCAATACAGGAATTATATCCATTCAGCACATATAAGCATGTTTTATATAAATGGAGAACAAAAGAGGTTCAAGTTAATATTTCCCACCTGGAGAGTAACTGAGCACCCGGACATCCGGCTCCTCCTCGGCCAGCACCCTGAACATCATCTCCCGAGCCGCCTTGCCGGTGCAGTACAGCACCCAGGAGCAGTGCGGCTTCAGGGCGCACAGCGACGTGACGTTGACCACGGTGCGCCTCAGACCCGGACGCCGGGGGAACGCCTCCAGGACGCTGGCCGTGAGGCACAGGGAGGAGCTGACGTTGAAGGACAGGTAGGAGTCCACCTCCGCCATGTTGGTGAAGCTTGTCATGTAACGGGAGATATCACCTAGAGAGCCTGTGAGGAGAGGAGAGGAGGAGAGGAGGAGGGGAGGGGAGGAGGGGAGGGGAGGGGAGGGGAGGAGGGGAGGAGGGGAGGAGGGGAGGGGAGGAGAGGAGGAGAGGAGAGGAGAGGAGGAGAGGAGGGGAGAGGAGAGGAGGAGAGGAGGAGAGGAGGGGAGGGGAGAGGAGAGGAGAGGAAGAGAGGAGGAGAGGAGGAGAGGAGAGGAGAGGAGGAGAGGAGGGGAGAGGAGAGGAGAGGAGAGGAGAGGAGAGGAGGAGAGGAGGAGAGGAGGGGAGGGGAGAGGAGAGGAGAGGAGGAGAGGAGGGGAGAGGAGAGGAGAGGAGGAGAGGAGGGGAGGGGAGAGGAGGAGAGGAGGAGAGGAGAGGAGGGGAGGAGGAGAGGAGAGGAGGATGAGAGGAGAGGAGGAGAGGAGGAGAGGAGAGGAGAGGAGAGGAGGAGAGGAGGAGAGGAGGGGAGGAGAGGAGTGGAGGAGAGGAGGAGAGGACAGGAGAGGGAGTAGAGGGAGTAGAGGGAGGAGAGGAGATGGGAGGAGGAGAGGAGAGGAGAGGAGAGGAGGAGAGGAGGAGAGGAGGAGAGGAGGAGAGGAGGAGAGGAGAGGAGGAGAGGAGAGGAGAGGAGGGGAGGGGAGGAGGAGAGGAGAGGAGAGGACAGGACAGGAGAGGGAGTAGAGGGAGGAGAGGAGATGGGAGGAGTCAGTGGACTGTTTCAGAGTGTTTTACGCTGCCATCTTGTGGTGATGACGTCATTTACATGGAGGAGAAACATGGACACTTGAACAAACATCAGTGAGATGAAAACGACCTGAAGGGACGGAGACATCTTTAACAAACATTTATTTAACGTCTTCAGTTTGGTCCGTGTCCCATCTGCTAACATGGAGGAGGTCTATGACCTATACTGCAGCCAGCCACCAGGGGGCTACAGAGACATCACCTTTAGTAGCGGTCATGTTGATTGTGTTGTATTGTATGTTTAGTCTGTTATATAGTGTAAGTATAGAGAAGTACGGTGGCCCTGAGGGCTCAGTGTCATGTAAGAAAACATGCTACACGTCTGTGTTCCGTGTTCCGTGTTCCGTGTTCCCTCCTCAGGTCAAAGTCCTGGTTCTGATCCAATCATTGACCAGTTTGAACTTTGCTCTGTAGACAAGCTGCCGTCTTCAAGCTGCTGGGACAGAAACCTCTGGTTCTAACAGACGTGTTTCTCTACGGTTTCATTTGTTACCGACGGTGAAAGATCCTCATCCTGTCGAGCCTGATGTTCACCCGGGCTGCCTTGCTCAATGCCATGAAACCTGGAGAGCTTTTATTTTGAAATGCGTACAGGAGGTGTTGTTAACAATTATCTTTGCTTTTGAACTTTAAGTCACAACATCTGGAAGAAATAAGTAAAAAAGTAACTTAACTGAACTTTAAAAGATTGATTGAAATAAAATCTTTCATCTTAACTAGCAGGTTAAACTAACTAGACTTTACTAATCTTCATGTATCAGCAGCACGTTATTACTGATGTGTTAAACTCTTTCTTTATTATAAACTATATAATGAATCTTTATTAAACTGGGGATCATCAGATGAGTGGTTGAAGTATAAGTACTGAGGTGTATAAATACTGAGTTAGTACTGAGTTAGTACTGAGTAAGTACTTGTTAACAGTAGAAGTGGACTCCTGGTTCTCACCTGCGTTATTAACCAGCAGCACGTGATCCATGTCGTCAGTATAAGATGTCTTCACCGCGGCCAGCAGCTCCGTCACCCCGTCGCTGTGGGACAGATCCACCGGGACACAGAGCACCAGGAGGCCGCCTCCACCTGCAGCCGCCCCGGTCACCTCCGCGGCCGCAGCCCGCAGCTCGTCCCCGGATCGAGCCGCCAGGACGAGCGCGGATCCCGGCTTCAGCAGCTCCGACATGTGCCTCGCCACGACCCGGCCGAAGCCCCTGGAGGCGCCGGTGATGATGCACAGAGCCCGGCCGAGATCCGTGCGTGTCCCGGAGGAGGACATGGTTCTGCAGGGCGCGCGTGCGTGTGAGCGTGCGTGAGAGAAATGTCCGGAACGAACGGTTTGTTCTTCGTGGATTCTTCCTGCGGTTTACATCCACGTGCTGATTTGTCGCCACCTGTCGGTTACACACAATTTATTTGATCGTTTTTTATTTATAGAATCTAATGTGTTGATTGTTGTAACAAAATCAAAAACTCATTCATATCTCATTTAAATATTTAATATAATCATTAAGATTTCCCAAAGAAATATGAAGCAAACACGTCAAACACTTTATAAAACCTATATAAGTGTTGTTATTATTAATAATATCTTCATGATGTTGTTTCTACCTCAGGTCTTATATTGACCTTGTGAGTAAAAGACATTTCACACATTAGAAAGTTCACGTGAGTTCACACCTGAAAGATTTCCATATGTCCCAGTTCTCCACCGGAACCTGAACGCAGCTGAAAACTCCACACGCACATGCAACCTGACACGTGCACACGCATTTAACATCCTGTGAAGAATCAGACACGGAAACTTTTCGAACATGTGAAATGAACTGAAATTAAATCTCATGGTGTTAAAGAAACACTTGAGTTTCCTTCATTCAGACACAAATGTTCACATGTTCATTTAAATATGTTTTGTTTTATAACAAAGTGGAGCATAGAACTTAATTAATCACAAATATATTACATTTTTATCGTTCTTGTAAATTTTCCCTCTCAGTTGATATTAGTGGATAAATCTCATATGTTTGTATATTTGTTGCTGCATGTTGCGAACTCTCTACACAGTGAGCAGAGGTCCGGAGGCCTCTTGTCATTTCATCTGAGGATACATCAGGAATAATAAAGTAATAATCTCTCTGAACTGTATAAAAGCTGTTTTCAGACACTAAACGGGAGAAAATTAGCACAATTTATGAAATAAGTTTGTTTAAGTTCTCGTAAAAGAGACACAGACAGGACATTTCATTCACTCTTTATTTCACTCAAGTTGTAATTAACAAAATACTAAAACAACTGTTGTCACAAAAGTCGCGAATCTCATGTGTCTCCATAATGAAATGAGACTTTAACAAGTATTAAACATCATATCAGTCAAATCTAGAGTCAAAGAACTGTGTTGGTAAAAAGTTCAGCAGGTCTCTGGCAAAATTGAAAGGCTCACATACGTTTGTATTTCTAGATCAATGAAAGAGTCTCTAACGCTGAGACATTAAAATGTCTAATAAACTAATAACCACAATATTATTATTCAACAAAATAAAAAGTCTGATTTTAAATCAATTTATGAATCTCTTGGTGAAAGAATGACAAACGTTTTTTGAATTTATAATTTCTTCAAAAGTGAATCACTTTGTGAGCAGCCACTAACCTTCACCTCCACTTACACATCAGGGTGATACAAAGTGAGATTTTAAACATTTATTCGAGTTGTAAACATGAGAAATAGAAACTACGGCTCCTATTTGAAACACATGACAGAAGCATAACTCAAAGGATGATGGAGGAATGTAAGACATTTACTTCATGACACAAAAGTAACATTAACAACACAAACAACAAGAGAACTGTTTCAAACGATGTCACTGCCCACACGTGTCAGCGTCATTGTGTTGTTCAGCACAGAGGGTTCGTACAGTTACATCATATCGATCCCTCAGTTTCTCACCAACTCAAACTCTCACATCATAAAGTTCCACCTTTGTTGAAATGTCTTCCTCGTGTGCTCTGGTCGTCTGCACTGTTGCTACGCTGCCCCCTCTCGACTTCTAATGGAACTGCTCTGTTTCCTTTGTTTCGTCCGTTTCCGTAAACGTTCACAAGATGATGAAACAAACACGGATGAGATGAAGGCAGAGTACGGGCAGAAGGTTCTGTAAGTTTCCATATTTAACGCTGAGCATGAATGAAGTGAACCAGCTGCAGGACGTGTGGACAGATGTAACAGATGCTGAACTACATGTGGGATTCGCTGTGAGCTCGTTTATCATTTTCTAAATCACTATCCTGGGAGATGAGCTTGTACGGTTTCTTCCTCTCCTTCTCCTCCAGCACCGAGTTTCCCATCTCCACGTCTTTGCTGCGGAGCTCGTGTCGGGACAAGAACTCGACGATGCCGGCGCCAATCGAATCCCCTAAAACGTTGGTGGTGGTGCGCAGACGATCCCTGCGTCGCAACAGGAAACAGAAGTTCACTAAAGTCACATAATTGGTTTAAAGTAATCATTCAAACATCTAAAGTGTGATTTAACTTCGGTTCTCAGTTCAACAGGACACTGCCGACCTCTGCAGGTCCACACCGTTTCCTTCTTAATACATAAAACTTGTTTGGCGTCCGCATTACCAGCCTCTAAATCAGAGACTGTAAACGCTGCTGGTCTCTTGGTTCTCTTCCTGATTGGTTCTCATCAGTCACATGACTCGACGACCAGCGGTGAACACAAAGCGTCGCTAACACTTCCTGTCAGTAACAGTTCCACCTCGTCGTCGAGGAGTTTCTGTTCCTAAGCAACCGACTGCAGAGGAGACAATCTACTTCCTGTTTACATCACATGACCTGTGGACGTGAACGGTCATGTGACACGTGTGTTTTCAGGTGCGTCGGTGTGGACAGACCAAAAGGTCATGACGCAGCCGGACTGGACCAGGAGCGTCTGCGCTGACCTGTGTGAAGAATCACTGTCTGTAAGTCAGCTGATTGACAGGAGGACACGTGTGTCACCTGATTGACAGGAGGACACGTGTGTCAGCTGATTGACAGGAGGAGACGTGTGTCACCTGATTGACAGGAGGAGACGTGTGTCAGCTGATTGACAGGAGGAGACGTGTCACCTGATTGACAGGAGGAGACGTGTGTCACCTGATTGACAGGAGGAGACGTGTGTCACCTGATTGACAGGAGGAGACGTGTGTCAGCTGATTGACAGGAGGAGACGTGTCACCTGATTGACAGGAGGAGACGTGTGTCACCTGATTGACAGGAGGAGACGTGTGTCAGCTGATTGACAGGAGGAGACGTGTCACCTGATTGACAGGAGGAGACGTGTGTCAGCTGATTGACAGGAGGAGACGTGTCACCTGATTGACAGGAGGAGACGTGTGTCAGCTGATTGACAGGAGGAGACGTGTCACCTGATTGACAGGAGGACACGTGTGTCACCTGATTGACAGGAGGACACGTGTGTCAGCTGATTGACAGGAGGACACGTGTGTCAGCTGATTGACAGGAGGACACGTGTGTCACCTGATTGACAGGAGGAGACGTGTCAGCTGATTGACAGGAGGACACGTGTGTCAGCTGATTGACAGGAGGACACGTGTGTCAGCTGATTGACAGGAGGACACGTGTGTCAGCTGATTGACAGGAGGAGACGTGTGTCAGCTGATTGACAGGAGGACACGCGTGTCACCTGATTGACAGGAGGACACGTGTGTCACCTGATTGACAGGAGGAGACGTGTGTCACCTGATTGACAGGAGGACACGTGTGTCAGCTGATTGACAGGAGGAGACGTGTCACCTGATTGACAGGAGGACACGTGTGTCACCTGATTGACAGGAGGAGACGTGTCACCTGATTGACAGGAGGACACGTGTCACCTGATTGACAGGAGGACACGTGTGCCAGCTGATTGACAGGAGGAGACGTGTCACCTGATTGACAGGAGGAGACGTGTCACCTGATTGACAGGAGGACACGTGTCACCTGATTGACAGGAGGACACGTGTGGCAGCTGATTGACAGGAGGAGACGTGTCACCTGATTGACAGGAGGAGACGTGTCACCTGATTGACAGGAGGAGACGTGTCACCTGATTGACAGGAGGAGACGTGTCACCTGATTGACAGGAGGACACGTGTGGCAGCTGATTGACAGGAGGAGACGTGTCACCTGATTGACAGGAGGAGACGTGTCACCTGATTGACAGGAGGACACGTGTGGCAGCTGCTGGTTCAGCATTAGAAGGTCTTCAGTCAGGTTCTAGTTCCTTCATGAGGAGCAGGATCCATGAACACAGGCCTCTCCCACTCGCTCCATCCCAGTTAAAGGAGGGAACGGTGGTTTCTTCCTATTACCCCAGTTAGCTGAGTAATTTCTGGGGGAGGGTATTCTAATTGAAATGATTAATTTGGGAAACCTAATTATGTTTCTATGTAAAACTCATTGCAAAAAATATTCAATACAAAAGTGAAGATGTGGAACAAGACTCCGGGGAAACAGAAGTGTGTCACTAGGTGGTCGTAGATCCACAACTTTAAAGTGAACGCTACCGACACACAACGCGTTCACAGGCTCATGATGTCACACTCACAGAAACCAATCGACTGCAATGATGAGAGTGATGTCATCAGTCGGGAGTCCAACAGAGGTTAGCACGATCACCATGGTGACCAGGCCGGCCTGAGGGATCCCAGCAGCTCCGATACTGGCGGCTGTCGCTGTAATACTGAGCGATAAACACAGGAATAAAACAAGGCTCAGAGTTTTATAATCTGCAGTTTTAAATATTATACATTATTCTTACCTTATTGTGAGGATCTGACCAAAGTTCATCTCAATATTGTTAACCTGAGCAATAAAGATGGCCGCCAGAGCTTCATACAGAGCGGTTCCGTCCATGTTGATGGTGGCGCCCACTGGCAGCACGAAGCGTGTGATTCGCTTGTCGATCTTGTTGTTCTCCTCCAGGCATTTAAAGGTGACGGGTAGAGTGGCTGAGCTGAGGGACGAAGCAGGACAAGAAGCTTTCATTGGTCGACTGGTGGAAGCTTCATGTGGCGATCCCAGCTGATCACAGACTGGTTTGTTTCAGGGACAGGACTCACCTGGACGACGTCCCCAGGGCCGTCACCAGCGCCTGCAGCAGCCCGGCAATGAAGACGAAGGGGTTCTGCCGAGTGATGACAAAATAAAGAGTGGGAAGGATCAGAACGCCGTGGATCAGTAAGCCGATGATGACTGTGATGGTGTACATGCCCAGCTGGCCTCCCATCTGGGTCAGGTCATCCATCTCCACGATCTTTCCTGCGATGAGGAACAGGATACCGATCGGGCAATACCTGAGAGGAGGGGGGGGGGTTACGGAAGGCGTGGCGGCTCCATTTGTTTCACAACCTTTCCTGAAAGTCTTACCACATGATGATGGCCACCAGGCGCATGATCGCCTCATTGAGGCTGTCGAAGAAATCCCTCAGGACCTGGCCCTGCTCCTTCATGTTGCCAATTATCAGCCCAAAGCACATGGAGAAGACCACCAGCCCGAGGGCATTGACCCCGTTCACCTGACCCGGCACCGGGATCAGCTCCTCCCGGGTCATCTCCATGACCTCCTGGGTGCCATTGGTTGAGTTGAAGAGGGTTTCGTTCACCGTCACGGTCACACGGACAACTCGCTTTCCATATTTGGTTTTGAACTGGAGAATTAAGGCAGAGAGGTTAAACCAGCGGAGTCATTGAGAATGAAAACCTTTGGTTTGGGGCTTTTCTGTTTGCAGTTCCAGGCTCATGCAGATGGGGGTCAGGTCTGTTGGAGACTCTAAATTGATTGTGAATGGTTTCTGGTTTGTCTCCGTACGTTGACCCTGTGACCTCTGAATAGATAACGGATGGTTGACAGGCAGAATAACTTTTACACTGTAAAACGAGCTAAAAGGCTGATTTGTCGTCAGAGCTTTTTGTTGGGCAGCCACGTGCTCCTGCTACCTGCAGACTGAGTAGATGTACATGTGAAGCTCACCTGCTGAGTGCAGGCTTGGACCAAGTTGGGTGGAAACATGTTCCTGAAAAGAGAGAGAACAGAGACTGAGGGATGCTGTCGGACTTTGGGAACATCGCTCCGTCCTCTGTGCTTCCTACCTGATCAGGTCTAAGAAGGCATCAGCCGGACTGACTTGCTCGATCTTCTGTTGCTTTCCGAACTCCTCTTTGGATCCTTTTCCTGGATGGATGATGAGGACGATTAGGATGCCGACGAAGACTGCGATGAAGGTCGTGGTCATGTAGTAGATCACGGCTCTCATGCCCATCTTTCCTGAGGCTTTGCTGTCTAAAGCTGCCATTCCTAATGGACAGAGGGTGAGACGTGTTCAATCCTCCTCACAAACAAAAAGCCCAAACCTGAACCGCCCCAGTAAACTTTCAGCTTCTCTAAAAGATCCTGAAAACAACAAATCACAAAACAACAAATCTCAAAACACAACTAATCATTTTGTCAGCATTTACTTCCTGTTAAAAGATTGCATCCGTCCAATCAGTGACGAGCCTGGTCAATGTGTTTTCCGTGAGATGTTAATGACGTGATTTGTCGACCAGGAAATTTAAATCTAAACCAAAAGCTTAGAATCTGAGCAGAACCATAAAACTGTGTTAAACAGGATCAGTTGTCTGTTTCCAGCAGTGTAGCGGCTGAAAGACTCACAAGTCATAATGTAGAGTTTCATGTGTTGTACCTGTTATTAGACTGGAAACCAGTAAGGGCAGAACCAGCATCTGAAGCATCCTCATCAGCAGCTCTCCAGGGAAGGAGAAGTACTTCACTTCTCGATAGGTCATCTTGTAGGGACGCAGCGCAAATCCCAGAGCGATACCTGCACAAAGGCCTGTTCTTAACATGCATGTGCAGCGACATGACTCTGACGGAACGACCACACAAACCATGGAACTCACCCACAACCACTGCCCCCACTGTGAAGAGCACGAAGGCGTTCTTCTTCAGGAAAGCCTGGACGTCCTCTTTAGAGATCTCCTCCACTTTCCTCTTGGCCTTCATGGTGCGGATGTGAACTCCTTCCCTGAATCGCTGCATCCTGTAGTAAACCAGAAAATGCCCGTTAATGAAATGAAGAGGAACTCAGCAGCAGGTTGGAAAACTCTGGCGACAGAAGGAACAGATTGTATATCTAGGAGCCAGGTTTCAAACCATCAACCCTCCAATTAGTGGACGACCCGCTCTACCTCCAGCTGTAGGTACAGCTGTACATTCAGTTAAGTTGCTTTTATTTCCTGTCATTTTAGTTACTTCCTATCAATGCAAAATAACTTCATGGACAGTTTCTTTGCTGAGCCTGTGGAGGCAGGATTCACGGTGGAGTTCAGACCGTGATGCGTCTGGTTCACGGTGAGATGAGGAACATGATCCAGGACAGATCCATGGTTCTGAAGGTTTAATAAGAACATGAATTCAGCTACAGAACAAAAAGCAGGGTGTCGTCACGTACCTCTTCGGGTTGGTCTTTGCTCTTCAGGAAACACGGTGGTGGTCGAGAAGCAGCCGAGCAGAGCCGGGTCGCAGGATTCCTGTTGGATTCAGGAGGACAGAGCGGGAGGTGGAGAACTCAGAGTGTCAGGACAGAGTGATCTCCTGCTCCTATACTGTAAATGGAAGAGAAGGGAGGGGAGACATCCAGAGGAGAGACAGAGAGGGAGGGGGGAGACTGAGAGGACAAATTAGAAAATGGTCGTCCCATAATGAGACTGTTAGCCCGTTGACACAGTTTCAGGTAAAATCCAGATGCATGAGAAACTTTGTGGAGAGTTTTTATGAAAATCATCATATTTGCGTGTAGAATAAAAATCTAAAACTCGATCTCACTTTAATCTCTTGGTTTATTCTCCTTATCGTTCTTTCCTTTTTAGTCTTTTTTATTTTGTAATTGCGTTCATGGAGTTTGTACATGTGGAGACTCATTGAAACCAGTGAAAGTGATACACATCATCTCCCTGGGGAAGTGTTATAGTTTAAGGTAATTCCACAGAGTGAGTGACACACCACAATTAGCTGAAAAAAGTAGAACTGTAATAAGTGACCTCACTGTATGGAAACATATTCCCTGGTGATGTGGAATATAATTAGAGGAGAATACTCCTCAAATCAGGTCACATTGCCCTTTACAAACACTGTCCCCTGGTTACTGTCGCTACAGTGGAGGGAGCGTTTCGATCCACCGATCTCAGAACAGTGGATTTGTGTCAAAACATTTTGAGGATTTTACTATATTTTAGAACCGTGAGTTTATTTCTGCCTCAAATGAGTTGATGAGCTGCATTAAGATAAAAGTTTAAAATCCCAATTATCAGATTCTTTATGAAACAATCAAATTCATCAGCTCCAGACACTGAGGAGAGAAACTGTTTCTGTTTGTCGTGTGCATGAACGATTGCTGATAACTTCATGTATGAATGTATTTGTTGGTCCTCTACTGAGACAAGTCCTCATCTGGAGCAAATGTGTGAATGTGTTTAATCCCTGTGGATTTGTACAGTGTGATAATCATATTTCTATATTACTGTTCTGCTTATGTTTAACTTTTATACTGATATGAACCAATGAGTCTGAAATAAAGTTAAACTAAACAATAAGAACAACAGTCTGTAGAAATTAGCTGAAAATTCCGTTTTGTTTCTTAAATAGGTTTTGTTTCAAATAACTTCAGTGTCTGTAAATCACTTTGGAATGAAACCTGACGGACAGACGTGTCAGGGCGAAGCTGGTACTTCTGCAGGAGCCTAGAAACCCTGTTCGGTGGCCTCGGGTCCGAGTCAGGCCTCTTCTCACAGACTGGACGTTAACACGTGATGTCCACAAGCTGTTCTGCTGCAAATTCATAATAAACCTTCAAATAATCAAATAACATGAACCAGTGGACGAGCAGTGGAGCCGGGCGGTCTGAGTTTGACCCGATGACTCCAGCACATGTAAGAGGATGTGGTTCAGTTCATTACCCCACCAGGTTTTCTGAGGTTCACATTGAAGTCGTCTAAGAACGTAAGCTGTTGTTTGTCTGTGCTCGTTTTATATCCCTTCACTTCAAAAACAGCTCAGCTCCGAACAACAAGACAAACAAATGTACAACAGAGTTTTTCTCCTTCAGGTGATGTCACCACACTTCCTTGTAGAGAGATGCTCAGGTTTGATTGGATGTGTTTGGATGTTCTGACCCCTGCTGGCTTCACATTTCTAATTTAATGATGTGATTTATTAATGTTGTTTTTTCCCACTCTTTCCTGAGCCTGTGAACGCACCAGCGTCACGCTCCAGCCCAAACAAAACGTCACCACTCGGACGTCAGACGCGTAGCCAATCAGATTCACCCATACGTACGTACGTAGCGTAACATTAGCTACGTCCAGAGCGGACGTGCTCGCTCTTACGTTCACTTTCTACTCTGCGTCGTATTCACGATCATCGCTCGGCCCGCGCGTGCGAAGTGTCGCGGCCCCCGGTGAGAAGCGGAGCCGCGGTGTTTCCTGAGCGCTGCCCCCGGCCGGAGGGCGTGGTAGGCGGGCTCCTCACTCAGGACGTGTGGGCGAGCCGCGCGGTCCTTTCAGCTCCGTAACCTCGGCTGGTCAACGGTCCGAGCGCTGGTCTGACAGGAGACACCGGGCTAGTTAGTTAGTTAGTTAGTTAGTTACCTAGTTAGTTAGTTAGTTAGTTAATCAGTTAGTTAGTAAGTTAGTAAGTTAGTAAGGAAGTTAGTCTGCTGAGGCTCCACCCGGGGAGGAACTTCCCCCAGCGGGTCACCTCGGAGCCGGGGAGGGGCTCTGGAGGAGCGTGGTGACCTTCCAGCAGCTGGAGACCGAACGGACCTGAGCTGACCCCGGACATGTCGGTACCGAGCCGGACCCAGCGCCTGTGAGCGGGCCTCGTGTGGACTGCATGCCCGTCGGGATGGCTCGGCGCTCGGCGGTGAGCCTGGTGAGACTCGGGGGTCGAACCGTCGGGCAGCTGCTGTGCGGAGGCTCCGCTCGGCTCCTCCGCACCTCAGCCGCCAACACGTCACCCTCACCCGGGTTCAAACCGGAGAAAGTGGCGGTGGTGACGAAGACGACCCGGTACGAGTTCGAGCAGCAGCGGGACAAGTCCGAGGAGGAACTGACCCAGCAGGTAGGACCACCGTCACTGTTCGAGCCCCCAGGCTGGGAGACAGAGAGGGACACACAGAGGGACGGACACACAGAGAGGGGGACACAGAGAGGGGGACACACACAGAGAGGGACACACAGACACACACACAGAGAGGGACACACACACACACACAGAGAGGGACACACAGACAGAGAGGGACACACAGACAGAGAGGGACACACACACACACACACACAGAGAGAGAGAGGGACACACACACAGAGAGAGAGGGACACACACACACAGAGAGGGACGGACACACACACACACACAGAGAGGGACGGACACACACACACACACACACAGAGGGACACACAGAGAGAGAGGGACACACACACGGAGAGGGACACACACACGGAGAGGGACACACAGAGAGAGAGGGACACACACACGGAGAGGGACACACACACACACAGAGGGACACACACACACACTCTTTACCTTTCTTACTGTGTGTGTCTTGTTTTTATAAATATGCAGTTTTTACATCTTCAGGCTGAAAAGGGAGAATAAAGAGAAACAAATACAAAGTAAAGCTCCTTTAAAAAGACACAAGTATATTGACACATGTAGAAACCTCCTTTATCTTCACACAGTGACGTCACACAGTACAGGAGCTTTACAATCATCACCAATTAAACATCCAGTTCATTCATTCTGTCTCTGCTTCCTGTGATTGGTCCAAACTGTCCCAGTGTTTCCACTGTGGAACCGAACCTGGTTCAGTTTGATCCAGACCCAGAACTCCTCTTCTGCTCTGAGGAACCTTTCACACCTGATGTTCAGAGCTTCAGACTGAAGTGCAGAGTGTGAAGCTCTGAACACCAGGTGTGAACGAGTCCCATCCTGTCACGTTAAGAACCTGTGACCTGTGTGTTGCAGCTTGCGTTGAAGGGCTCCAGCTACACTGGTCTGCAGGAGAGACACAACATCCACACCTACAACGTGGAGCACATTGTGAAGAGTCTACGGTCAGAACACAGGCACACACTTCGCTGCTTCACAGTTGAGACACAGTCGGTTACATGAAGTGTTGTCGTTTGCAGGAGCGAAGGAATCGATGTCCGAGTGGTGAAGAGGGGAGAGTATGATGAAGAAGTGGTTCGATGGGCCGACGCCATCATCTCAGCTGGAGGTCAGACTTCCTGTTTGCCTAGTTTTTTATGGTTATTGCTCGAGGCTGCTGCAGAGATCAGGGCGGACGTGTAAACGTAAATTCACATCTTTCTGCATTGTTTGTCCTGTAGAACAAAGTTTCCACATCAGCGTTCTCGTGCTCCTGTTGTCGAGGTTCCTCTTTGTTACAATGTGTGAATCTTATTGTATGTGTCCTGACGTAGTAACAGGCCGGACTTTAACTTATTTAACCGAGGGGCCAAAGAGTCGCGTGAACAAAGCTTCAGACAACAGAAACACACACAATACAAGTTCTCTAATTGCAGTTTGTTTTGTCAGGTGATGGGACAATGCTACTGGTGGCCAGTAAGGTTCTGAGCAAGAACAAACCAGTGGTGGGAGTAAACACTGACCCTGAGAGGTAAAGCTCAGAGCGTGTTGGATTGTTTCACAGAACATGGTTGTGTATCTCTCTGAAGTCCTACGTTCACAGTGTGTTTGTCTCCCTGAAGGTCAGAAGGTCACCTGTGTCTGCCGGTCCGTTACACTCGGGCCTTCCCAGAGGCTCTGGAGAAACTCTGTCGTGGTGAGTTCAGGTGCGTATTATCCAACAATGATCTGAGTGCTTTGTCTGAGGGGCCACGCGGCCCTGAAGCGCTCGGGGCCTCACCCACACACATTCTCCTTTCACTGTGTCCTCAGTCACATGACCAGATACTCCACACGCGTGTACAGTTCAGAAAGTATCACACTCCTTCTTTAAATATCTGTGTTTATGTTTAACATGAAAATCTTTATCCCACAGAATAAACTTTGTAGAAAAGATTTTTATTTTCTCACTTTAAGTCAACTGTATATTTCTGTTTTCTTTTTATTTAAGTTTATGATGAAAATTTTGGAAGAGTTAGGAAACTCTCACATGGAGGCTTTTATTATGAATTGAATATATTCATTGTGTCAGGAACACGTCAGGAACACGTCAGGAACACGTCAGGAACACGTCAGGACTTCAAGCTGTAAAAAGCTTTAGTGTTTCTTTAACGTGATCATTAACATATAAAATGATGCCGTCACTGAATCCCCCCCGATGAAACCCAAGCGTCTCGTCACCACCGCTCTCCTCTGCTGTGGTCAGGTGGCTTTGGCGTCAGAGGATTCGTGTGCAGTTGGAAGGCACCGGAATCAATCCCAGGCCGGTGGATCTGCACGAGCAGCAGCTGAGCCTGGTGCAGCACAGCCAGGCTCACCGCATCGCCACCATGGACAGACAGCACAGTAGGACGCGTCCACCTCACCTGTCCCTCTGTCTAAAATGTGTAGATTAGGAATATGTTATCCAACAGCTGGATCGCTGCGTATCTCCTGAAATCGTTTTTGTTCTTCCACTAATGTGATAAGTTTTCTCAGAGACAGGAACGCTGCCCGAGAGCTCCTCCGAGCCCAGTCTCCTCCCCATCAGAAGCCTGAATGAGATCTTCATTGGAGAGTCTCTGTCCTCCAGGTACCTCCATCGTCTGAGCCGACATTAACCCCGTTAACTCTGTCTGAACCTCATTAATCCCCAGCCCCTTCACCCCCGCCCTGCTTCTCCCTCCAGCACTCATCAGTGGAATCTCTGTCCCACCAGGGTGAAGTTAAAATCGTTCAAACCCCATGTTAACCTATTGCTCCATAGGGCTTCCTACTATGAGATCTCTGTGGACGACGGCCCGTGGGAAAAGCAGAAGAGCTCAGGACTCAGCATCTGCACAGGAACAGGATCCAAAGCCTGGTAAACACGGGTTTCCTCACCTACCGGCTCCATATGGAGTTCACTAGTCCGTCAGCAGGCAGCGTTTGAGCTGATCGCTGTCAGCAGCACAAGGGAAACATTGAGGAACATGGTCACTGCTCCATGTGTAGTGTTGCCTGCAGTGAAACCTTTATCCTGAAGATGGTGTTAGAGCAAAGCTCATTAAAGAAGTATCTTCTCTCGACTGTGAATAAAAATGGACGACGTGTCACCACTTCCTCCAGAAATCAAGCCGATATATCTCAGATAGAAGCTGAGAGACTCCGATGCCACAGACTCGGGCTTCAAATGGCGTCAAGATGGCGGAAGACGTGTCGTCCATCTTTGTTTACAGACTATAGTGAGATCTGTCACTAACCTACTTGTTTGTCCTGCGTTAAAAGAATATTCCAGAAAGATGGATTTTCTGGAATGAACATTCCGACCCTGCAGGCTTTTAAAACACCTGAAGAAAACCAAAGAGGCATTTCAAATATTATTATTGCTGTTGCTCAGAAAGTCTTTTTAAAGTCATCATACATCTGCAGTTACAGGAATGAAGATAATCCAGGTGTTAGTCTGTATCAGTCTTCAGCTGCTTCATGATCTTCTGTCTTGTGTCCTCAGGTCGTATAACATCAACAAACTGGCTGAACAGGCTGTGGAGGAGCTTTTAATGATCGGTGCGTGTCTGTGCGTGTCTGTGTATCTGTGTGTGTGTGTGTGTGTGTGTCTTTGTGTGTGTGTGGAGGATCAAGTCTGAAGTAAACCAGGTTGACCTCTGAAGATGTTCCATGCTGTAACTGATCAGTAAAATGTTCTTGTTTCAGGAAAGTCTCTAACACGTCTGGATATCCCACTTAATCCAGAATTTATTGCAAAGGGTGAGTTGATCGGCCTCGTATGTATTTCACGTTCCGGTCGCTCTGCGTTATGTGACGATGACGTGTGTGTCTGTGTGTGTGTGTGTGTGTGTGTGTGTGTGTGTGTGTGCGTGTTCAGTGACCGATGAATACAACGAGTCGCTGGTGTTCGGGCCGGACGACAGACGCTTGTTCTACAGCATCAGGGAGCCGATCGTCAACAGGGTTTTCTCCAGCAGTCGACAGAGAGGCTTCGCCAACAAGTGAGTGAACGTTCCTCTGTCCTTCAGTCGACCTCGTTCCTCCGCCGAGCGCCAACAGGCCCGTGAGTCCAGATCGCACTCGTACACAGAAGTCCTCCAAATATGTCAGATTGTTCTGAATTATTCTCAGAAATCAGAAAATGTAAACAAAGAAAAGTACTATCTCATAATCGTAAATAAAGTGAAAATATAAGTTTCTGTTCGTCCAGATTAAAACACAAACCCAGACTTTTCAAACTAAAACGAGACCAGTTTACACCAGTCTCTGATTCAGAGGCGTAACCGTAGCAACAGTGATGCGTTTTAACTAAAGCACAGAAGTGTGGACATCAACAAACAGGGTTGAAAACAAAGGGAGATGAAGTCTTTAGCTGATGTTGATGGTTTCTGTCTCCGCCCCGTCAGGGTGTGTGTCCGCTCCCGGTGTTGGAACGCCTGCATGGTCGTCGACGGAGGGACATCATACAAATTCAATGACGGCGCCATCGCTACAATCAGCATGAGCGAGGAAGACCAGCTTCGGACGGTGGTTCTAGAGAACTGAGACGTGTTCAGAGCACGTGACGCCTGACTATCAGGTGAAAGGTCAAAGGGAAGAACCGGTTTTTAGCTCCACACGTGTTTATATTTTTATACCTGACGAAAAGGTATCAATGTTTCTAATGTGTGATTTGTGCTTTTTCTCCAAATCCGATAAATTTAAATCAGTTTTAATAAATAAATTTAATAAAATCATCCCAACGTCCAACAGGATGTAATCATGGATGATTCATCCTGTAGAGACGAGCAGCTTTTTCACAAATTACTAAACTGTTATCTGTTCAAATCAAAGAGACTCGGAGGAGACGAAGCTTCAGTGTCACAACATCTCAATCAGAATCGGGCGAGGACGAGGACGATGCCCGTCCATGTCCGGACCCGACTGAACCGAGCAGCAGACGGAGACGTGCTGGTGAAACCACTGATTACAGACAATCCAGCGTCTCCTCCTGAAAACACATCTTTAGAAATAAGTCGCAAACACTGAAGGAGTTTTTGATTAATGTGGATTTTTTGGTGCTGATATTGATAATTCAGCTTATTTGATTTCTTTCTTCAAACCAAATACAACCAGACACGTAGAACTTGAACTCAGAAAATATCATTCATGTAAAATATGAACAGAAATGCAAATCTTTTCTACATTGATCATTCTGTATAACAATGATATTGACCAACGTGGACACTGATGTCTGTGAAAGACGGATAAGTAATGTAGAGAATCATTTCTTTAGAAGACCCCACGTTTTCCAGTAACAGTATTTTGACGAGGTGGAAATGGTGAATTTCTTTGGGGCCATTTCCTTCAGTGGAGGAATCCACATCAGTTTGTACCAGTGTAACTCTGCGGCTCAGAGGAGAACGATTTATCAGAAGAATTGTGACGTGGAAAGCACAGTGGTGGATGGTTACGTTTGTTATTGACTTGAGATATTTTTGGAATAAAGGGTTTATAGGATTTATATTTTATAGCTGTGGCTGCTGAGAAGAAAAGCATTAAATGCACTAAAAACTGAACTTTGGGCCGTTTTCTACATTTTTAGGTCAAAAGTTTGTCTTGAAAACTTCAAACGAGAAAATACATTTTGGAAGTGCTTCTGCTTCTGCTTCTGAAACGGCTCCACGGTCCTGGAGCCATCATCAATATTTCCAGAGCACGAACACTGCTAAACGTAAAGACACTAAATTGTTTGCGTTGTGTTTGTGATGTTTTAAAGGAGTTTGAACAGTGGAGCCGGTTTGGAGAGTTCTGTATAAACCTGTAATGTCAACGATGCATCTTGTGACACGTGCTGGTCGACTCCTGTGTCTTTAACCAAATGATCATTAAATTGTAAAATGCATCGAGCCAAAGACATGTGTCAAGATGTTTTGTTTTCATCAGATAGTTATTTCCCTGATGTGTGTTTGTGACAGTGATGTTTGAACTTTTTACAAACAGTGCGGTGATTCTATTTACTTATTAATACACAGTGATATTTATGTTTTATGAGAACAGAGAAGGTTTTAGTGTAATTCAGTGATTTACTTCAAATGAACAGTTTACAAGTTAAAACTTTCATTGATTTCACTGCAGGAGTTTTGAATGAAATGGTAAAGTGGAGCAAAACTCCACTGACATAATGAGATGATCATAAAATCCCCTGAAGGGTGAAACGTACATGAATGATCACAAACAGTTCAGCTACATCTTTACAACAGTGAGCACCATTAAGAAAATCCACAGATCAAACATCATTTCACATTAAAAAACTATTCTGATGAACCCGCTCTCCTGATGTCATCATCACATGAACTCGTCTGAGGCTTCAACCGTCCCAAACATTCATAAAACTTTCTGTTAACTCATTAAAACACCAACGGGTTCGACGTTCCTGGATAAAGGCGTTTCTCCCTGCGCCGGCGTGGTCAGCACTCAGCGCCGTGGTCCAGTCTGTGACCTTTAGCACCGTTAACGTCGGGCAAACTGCTCCGTCACATCAGGCTGGACTCCCTGTGTGGAAATACTGCTGCGTCAAACTGACCCAGAGGACGGGATCACTGCGCCCTGAACCTCAGCCGACACATGCTGCTCCACATGGTGCGCTCGCTGAGGGAGCCGGCCAGCCTGCTGCTGGGCGTGGGCCGGGCGGTGCTGGAGAAAGGCCTGGAGTTGATGCTGACGCGCGGCAGCTCTTTCTTCAGAGACGGCAGGTGGCCGTCGTGTACCAGGCCAAAGACGTCCAGGAGGCCGAGCAGGGGGAACGTCTTCCCCAGGTCCCTGCAGGATGGACACAGGTTAGATTCTGGTTCTCGGCTCAGTGGCTCAGTGACGGCAGTGGGGGGGGGACTCACGTGAGCGCGGCGAGGTGAATGTGGTAACAGCGACTCAGGGACAGATGCAGCAGATACTTGAGCTGAGCGAGCACAGGGAAGCTGTCGGCCATCAGCAGAGTGCTGTCGCTGAAACAGAGACTCAGACACGTTAATGTCATTTCAATCAGACACCAAACGAACACGGCTCCAGAACTTCAACCACTTGTGATGCGTTCAAGGACCAAACCACAGAGGAGACGGTGAATACATGTTAAACATTTTATTGGTTTATTAACATGAACACAAGGAACGGATGGAGACGGGAACCGTGGCCAGACCAGTAAAACAACACAGGTCGAGTATCTGTGGACTTTTCTGTAACGAGGCCTTGAGTTGAAAGATCTGCTTCGGTACTTTGATTCTATTGAAAGTGAATTAATGCAGATTTTATTGTTTTAAAACACATGGTACCGAAGTATCGATACTTATGAAAACCCAACTCCCAAACTTATGGAGCGCAGGAATCAGCAGGAGCTCGATATCACGGCTCTGCTCCACGGTCACTACGAGACTCCACATGACACCATCACCACAAGATGGTGGCGTCGGAGGTTTTAGCTCTTACCTTAAATCTAAAGTCTGAATTTGAGGACATCTCCCCACCAGCACCTTCACATCTGTTGAGAAATATACGAGTGTGAGGTTAGACCTCAATGTGACCACTGCTGCAGTATCGTCATGACAACCTCCCGTGAGCCACATGCTGGAAGCAGGTTGCACGGAAACACAACAAGTCAAAAGGCTGATTCACATTCTGGGGCCTGTGGTTCTTCTGTAGTTGAACTTGTTCACTCACCGTCGAGCGAGAGACTTTCTCTGTAACCACTGAGGTTGAGGTGAGTGACACTGGAGCCCAGGTTATTGACGACACTCTTCACGTGGTCGCTGGTGAATTCACACCACGAGAGGTTCAGCTGCTCGATCCTGCGCAGAAGGAAAGAACACGTGACTTTAATAAACACAGAGCTGACGTGTTGTCAGGGTTTCCACGGAGCGCGAGCCGCTGACCTGCAGCAGGATGTGAACATGTCGGCCAGAGCGGCAGCAGAGAAGCCGGAGCAGCCGCTCAGGTTGAGCTGCAGCAGGTTCACGTTCATCGCCAGAGAGCTGAGAGACAAAGACCACGTCAGAAATCCTCCACGACTTAAACTCACTGAACACAACAGAGGAACTGATGACTGAGTCGAGCCCGATATGCAACCAAACACAGTTATTAGGGAGTTTCTTTAACTACGAATAGAAGAAAGACACAAATATAGAGAAATTGAATTAAGAAGATAAACATCTCTTCTGCAGTGTTTTTCACATCAGCAACATAAACAGACAGTGAAATGTGTTTAATGAACCGATGAACCGCTCGGGCTCTGACGAGGAGTTAGTGGAACTCTTACTTGATGATGGCGTCTGAGAGCTGCAGCCCCTCCAGACTCAGATACTCCAACATCCTGCACTGACAGACGACGCTCTCTAGAGCGGAGGTGGGGATGATGGAACTGGACAGGTCCAACTGAACGATCTGCAGCGGGCTGAACCAGGGAAGAGACGGGAAGGAGACGTTAACACCAGGTTCTCCTACGTTCTTTAAAACACGGCATTAGCAGCCGGGAGGAGGGCGATGAAATGGGAAATGGTTCACACAAAAGACCTTAGAAGGAAGATGTTTGAAAACAGAAATGAAGCTGCAGCATCATAAAACTATTAACAACGTATTCAACGGTGCATTAAAAGACCCGTGAATCAGGACATTCAGTTGGTAGCAACTTATGTCAAGAATACAGAGGAACAAACATGATGTGTTGGACCAGAATAAAATCAGGACCAAGCGTCTCTCTCTGCTGGACGCACCCGGAGGCTGTGAAGAGAAGATCTTCCACGAAGGAGCGAGGGCAGCGCAGCCTGCGGACGCCGGTGTTCAGAACCTGTTGCAGCGCCGCTCCCCCGTGAGTCAAGCCCTCCAGATCCACGCTGTGCCACAGAGACTCGTCAAACCTGCGTCACAAACACAGGCAGGACATCGTCAAACACTCGGATATGAGGTGAAGGTTTATTACACAGTAGTGACACAGCATGGAGACAATGTGTGGAAGATAGAGTCTGGACGTGTTGTGTAGTTGGTGTCTGTGAAGCAGCAGCAGCAGGTTGTCGGGTCCGACTTGTTCAAACAGGAACATGTGGGAACATCCAGGCGAGGGGCGGAGCCTGTAGAGCAGCAGGGGCGGAGCCTGTAGAGCAGCAGGAGGCCGGACATGACGTATAAACTCTGCTGTGGAAAGATCAGTGTTGTTGTTTACAGCTCATCCACACCGGCGTCGGGCCTCATCACCAAAAGATCTGGAACCTCCTCGTCTGTCCAAGTGGACGTCTTCGTCTTCTACGTGTACGGCTCCTCTTCTTCATCCTGAGATGTTTGTGTTCTTCCAGTTTCACGTCCGTCACGTGTTAGAAACCTCATCAACACGTCCACTCGCTCTCTGGGAAGCTTCCACACATTGTCCTGCTGTCTCCTCACATGGACTCACTCTGACATGTTACACACATTTTACTAGGAGGCTGCAGGAGAAGATCCAGAAAATGACTCTGACGTTTACATTCTCACTCTGGAATATTTCAGGAAAGTGTGTGGAGTTCAGTTTGGGTCATTACTTGCAGAATGGAGCAGAACCTGAGACTCACACTAATCGGTGCCAGCGCTTGCAGACAGTGGACATCCTGAGCAGCTCCTGCAGAGGGAGGTAGAGCAGGATCTTGAGAAGCAGCTCGTCTGGTAAATGGTCCCATGAAATTCCTGTTGAGGAGAAAGACAAAGGTTACGAGCTGCTGCTGCCGCCGCCCACACCAGAGGAGGAGAAGGGCTTGTGATGCAACATGGTCGGATCTCAGGACGTCATCAGCAGGTGTGAACGGGCTCAGAGAGGTTTCCCACCTGAAGAAGACTCCTTCTTCCTCCTCGACCTCCGAGCCAGGACGAAGGGTCCACAGTCGTTCTCTTTATCTTTGCTGCAGAGCCGCTGCAGCTTGTGTCGGGGGGAGCACAGCTGGATGAGCTCTGTGGGGGTGCACTCTGCATCCAGGCCCTCGCTCACTCCACATCTGGACCTGCGCTTGTTCGTCCTCTGACACAACATGGAGCCCTGAAGACTGAGGCAGGGCAGGTCCTGCAGAGGCATGCTGGGAAAAAAGACACATCAAACACCTCAGGATGACAACTGTGGAGAGGACACACACTGTGTACCCGCACAAACTCTAAAGTCTCACACACACACACACTCACACACACACACACACACACACACACACACACACACACACACACACACACACACACACAGTTCCTTGTTCATCATATCTAAGGTTTAAATAAAGTTCCATTTGAACTGGTGTTGATCGCAGGCTCAGTTCACTGCGCGGGAACGCGGCTCGGACCCGAGGCCTGGATCACATGAACGCGCGGTATCATCGATCAGTTGTGTTATTAGAGTAAAGCTGCTTCCGGTTGGACGAGCAGAGAGTAAACAAACAAACAAACAAACAAACAAACAAACAAACAAACAAACAAACAAACAAACAAACAAACAGAGTGTGATGACGGTGAAGAAGATGAAGAGTGTTAGCTTCCTGTTAGCCTCCTGTTAGCTTCCTGTTAGCTCCCCTACAGAAACGCGCTCTGAGCTCAGCTTCTCCCGCTCGCGGTTCATTTACCGTCCCGCTAACCGGCTGTGACGTGGCTCGGTACCGTACCTGTCTGTGGACATGTCCCCGGTCTCTGTCCCCGGTCTCTCAACGTGTCACCGACTCCTCCGCCGGTTTCTGTTCCCGGGACTTTAAACCAAGGCGCGCTGCGCGTCCACGTCACTGAAGCGTCAGCACGTCGTGCGTCTGACGTCACATCCTCTTAAAGCGGCATTGCCCAAAATATTTATGTTCACAGCTGTTTTTATTATAGACTGTTTATATAAGGATTATTATTATAGACTGTTTATATAAGGATTATTATTATAGACTGTTTATATAAGGATTATTATTATAGACTGTTTATATGAAGATTATTATTATAGACTGTTTATATAAGGATTATTATTATAGACTGTTTATATGAAGATTATTATTATAGACTGTTTATATGAAGATTATTATTATAGACTGTTTATATAACGATGTTTATTATAAACTGTTTAATAAGGATTTTTAAATCCTTATATTAAAGGTTTCTACTGACACTGTACATACAGACGGAGCCTGATGGGAGGACTGATAGTTATGGACTGATGATACTTCACTTTGAAAATCTTTCTTTCTTTCATCAATAACTTTAATATTTTGCTACCAATATTAAATATTAAATACAGTTTCTCACTAAATTAGGAATTATTCCTATAATATTATGATTTACTCATGAATTATGTGTGTTTTGAATCAATTTATTATATTCTATACAATTATTTTGTTATAACGAGATTCATATAAATGTATTATTTATATAATAACTAGATTAATATAAATTATAACCTGATTTTTTATGTTATAAACAGATTAATATAAATTAAAATCTGGTTATGATGACCACATAGCTCTTAATAATAAAAGCCTCAGACCGGAAGTGTAGTTTCGCGTCTGTTGACGGAAGCCGGTGAGGGGGCGGAGTCTGAGTCGAACAGCAGAAGGTGGAACATCGGATCATCCGCAACAAACAGGTTCGATTATTTATCACGTCTGTGTTATTCCACTTGTTTTGAATGGAAGATGAAGAATTATCTTTATTATCTTTATATTTATCATCTTTATCATCTTTATTCTCTGTATTCTCTTTATTATATTAAATATATTTATCATCTTAATTCTCTTTATTCTCTTTATTGTCGTTCTTCTCGTTCTTCTCGTTCTTCTCATTCTTCTCGTTATTCTCTTTATTATATTTATTGTCTGTATCATCTTTATCCTCTTTATTCTCTTCATCATCGTCCCCCCCCCCCCCTCCTCTTCCTCCTCCTCCTCCTCCTCCTCCTCCTCCTCAGTCCGGTCTCATCTTGACATCGTGTTTTAAATGCTGTGAGAACCCGGTGGACCGGGAGCAGGCCCGGTGCTGGTCCGTGTGTCCGGGCGGAGGGAGGCTGGTCCGGGCCTGTAGCTCAGCCATCTTCCCCTCGTCCGCACCGAGAACCGCGACATTAAACGCAGCATCACGCCTCGTGTGTGTGTGTGTGTGTGTGTGTGTGTGTGTGTGTGTGTGTGTGTGTGTGTGTGTGTGTGTGTGTGTGTGTGTGAGGCCTGTTCTGGCTCGGCTCGGCTCGGCTCGGTCTCTGCAGCCGGTCTGAGGCTCGCTCGTCTGGTTCCTCTGATGCTGAAACAAAGAAAACACTGTTTGTGTTCCATGTTTTTTTTTACATTAAAATATTAAATACTTATAAAATATAAATCTCCACCAAACCACAGCAGCAGTGAAAGAGACGCTAAATGAACAAAAGACATTAAAGAAGATGGAAGTCAGTTCATCAGCAGCTGCTTCATTAACTGAGATTTACTGTCACACACTGTTTATAACTGTAGCTGAAACCTGTCTTCTGTGTAGTGACCAGCAGGGGGCGACTCCTCTGGTAGTTTCTATAGAAGTCTACAGAAAGTGACTTCTCACTTTATAACGTCAGGAAACATTCAGGAGTTTCTGTCTCAGTCTCTAGTTTCTAGTCTTCTTCAAACAGCTGATGTTCATTTAGTGAATTATGATCATTTAGAGTCAAACAGACCATAAAGCACCGGATGTGTTGGGGGGGGGGTACCACAGAGTGATTGACAGCTAGTACCGTCCTATGGGTGCAGGTGGGCGTGTAGGCTGCTTTGTTATTGTGTAGCTACAGACCAGAGGTGGTTTTGTAGTTTTGCAGGTCGCTGCATGTAGCATGTTGCACTCGGACGCTAGGGTGTCATCTGCATAAAAACAGATTTTATGTTCTGCTTGATGAAATGAAATTCATTCTGTTGTTATGAATAACTGTGGTTCTGTGGAATAAGGAGAGTGAAGGTGAACAGGTCAAATACTGACGTTGTTCCGATTGCACCTAGCATCGAAGTACATGTGCGTTTAGAGAGCGTGAGGTTTTGTCCAGCCTGGACGGACCTGGACGTTTAGGAGCAGCTTGTACCTGACGGTCACTGAGTGTTGACACATGAGCGACTCACATGATGTTTCTCTCTTCACTCAGGACATGTCTGTAAAGATGGAAATGGATATCAGTGGAGTGTCCAGGACCCGTGTCTCCATTTGTCCAGCAGCTGAGATCAAGGCCACATTAAAGCCAGAGGCAGAGCGACCTCGCTGCGCCAGCACGCCATGTTCCCCCATCAGAGGAACGGTAGCAGGATACCAGATCCTGCACATGGACTCAAACTACCTGGTGGGCTTCACCACCGGCGAGGAGCTGCTCAAACTGGCCCACGAGTGGTCGGAAGGCGCTCCAGAGAAGGGCTCTGTGTCGGAAGCTGTGACCAGCCCCACCAAGAGCACCGCCCTCAAGTCGGGGGACTTGGGCGTCCACCGGTCAGCACGAATCTTCAAAGGGAAGAGCCGCTACTATCAACCCTACGACATCCCTGCTGCCAACGGGCGGAGGCGGAGGCGTATGCCCAGCTCGAGCGACACCTTCCTCCGGTCCCTGGCTCATGGGGAACCTGGGAGGAGTCTGCACGCTCCACTACCTCTGTGTCTGCTCAAGGGCACGGGGGCTCAGTCCAAGTCTCTGGACTACCTCAACCTGGACAAGATCAGTATCAAAGAGTCCTCGGACACGGAGGTGTTGCAGTACCAGCTGCAGCACCTCACCCTGCGAGGGGAGCGCGTGTTCACCCGGAACAAGACATGAAAGCACAGCGGAGGCTTTTTTTCAGGCGTCCTCCGCCCTGCAGGGTTTTAGGTGCTATTTCCAGCTCGGCTTGTTTGTACTCCGATTACTAACAGTTCTTTAAGAAGTCTGATAATCTTGTTATATTATTAACTGGGGATTTTACCTTGTACACATAACGTCGTGAAGAAAATCCTCCAATTAGTCCTCACATTGTAATGAGGTTTAAAAAATGTGAATCATATAAACTTAGCAATAACTAGTGAACCTATTTATTGACAGTGTTGTGTGTTTGTGGTCGGTGACGCACTCGGCTGAGAAAAGCACATATCACACAGGATCAGCTTTAAACTGCACCGTTCAGGCCAATCAGAGCGTCTCTCTGACGACTCGTGTTGATGGAGGTTCTGTGATTTTCTGTTTCTGCAGACGAGTGTGACTTTAGCAGGATGATCATTTTAGTATGTTGCTTATTTATTTATTGCTCTTTTATGCTGTTGGTTAATATCAGTGTGATTTCAAACTTTATATTCGTCATCAAATTGGCAAGTGGAAAAAAACTGAGTGATGCTCCATTTAAATCTGTTTAGTAAAGGTGAGGTTATTAAAGTATCCGAATACTAATACATGACATTTATAATTACTATAATTATTCCCTCTGTCCACATGTTCCAGTGGTTCCTTCATTTGTTAAATGTATGGCAGTCTCTGCTTTCTTCGACTTCACCTGATAGCATGAGACAAGTGTTAGAGATAATGTTATATTACGTCATCGGCTCCTTGGACCACGCGTCCATGTTACGCTCCGAACGTGGGCGAGAGAATCCGTCTTCTGAGACTGAATTTAATATTTGATCACAAAAAGACGGCCGTGGGTTTTTCCCTTTGTCTCTTACAGCCGGTCAGTGGAGGCGCGGTCGTGTCACGGCCACACGTGAAATGCTTGTCGATGGCATTAACCGCTGTTGAGTTCGATAGTTACATATTGTGACTTTAAATCGGAATCAGACCCTGAACTCAGCGATGACGTGTCGTCAGAGATACTCTCCCTTACGCATCATGGCCGCCCCGTGCGTCCTGCGTCCTGCGTCCATGTAGAGCGCCGGCCGTTTACGTCCTTTGAAATGAAGTCTACATGTTGAAGATTGTTTCAAAACCAACCGAATGAAGCAGCACCAGCGTGTGGCTGCAGAGGGCGCTGTTGATCGGTCTCAGTCACATAGTGATGCTTTAAGTTCGACCTTGAGTCACAGAGCATGGAGGCTAGTTACCATGGCGATTGCCTCCTCTCCCCCCGGAGTATCACTTCAGTCTTTTTCTGCTCCTGTTTATTGGCTGGTTGGAAACATGTCGGCTTTACAGAACCATGATCTCTGGTTTTTTACCTTGTCTTTTTACTGAGTGTGTGTGTTCCCCTTACAGCTGGTAACTGATGTGTTCCCGATGCCTCTACAGCAGAAAACCAGTTTCTGCACCTGATTGCACTGTTGGACGTCGACTGGAAACGTCAGTGCACCTTGATCTCATCCCCACGCGCCACCAGCTGGGTGTTCACAGTCAACGCTGCAATACTGTACATAAAGAAGCCATGTGAACACACTTACAGTTCTGTGATCAGTATGTTCAGCCCCTGAGCTTCACTCTGTTACACTAAAGTCTATGTCAAGAATTTAAAATAGAAAACTGTTGACCGGAGTTCAACAGGAACAGTTTGTTGTCTCAGCTCAGATCCACACGTGTTTGAATAAAGATGGACGACATCACGGCTCAGTAAAACCAAATCCTCTGGTCTGCCCCCTGGTGGCCGGCTGCTGTAAGTAGACGTTAAATAAATGTTTTACAACAATAGTTTCAGTGCTTTTAGGATGAGAAAGATTTAGATTGTGTTCAACTTATCTTTTCTATTTATTCTGATTCATTAAATTACAACAAGCTTCTGCTGCGGTCTGTGTTTCCCATATAAATCTAAATCTGGCACTGAATTCAGTCCTAATTTAAACGTTGAACCGATCCCGTTCATCAGTTCTTTGGGTTTCAGACCCGTTGAAGCTTCGGGGCTGAACTCACTGTTTCACTCCTGTTTGTAAACTCACTCTTATGCACTTCTATCGATTCCTGAAGCCAAACTCAACTTGTACGCTTGATGTTAACCAATGACTGTTAAGACCATTAAAGCTTCTTTCAAACACATCTTCATCCACTTGGACTTTATATGAAGTTTGACATTAAAAGTGATGATAATTAACATGAGTGCATCACATGGATCAGTTCATCAATAGAACATTTAGTTATTGATCTGTTCATACTTCATTCTGTCTGTAATCCACAGACTTAATAAAGATGGACGACATGACGGCTGCCACGTATGAAGCCAAAGTATTTTGATCGCCCCCTGGTGTCTGTCTGCAGTATAATCATAAACCTCCTCCATGTTAGCAGATGGGACATGGAACAAAATCAAACTCAAATAAATGTTTGTCAAAGATGGTTTCTGTCATTTCAGGTCGTTCTTATCTCTTGGTTTGAATCAGTTATTTGATGATGTGAAAACAGGCGGAGACGTCATGATTGACAGCTGAGACTGACTCCTGATTGGTCCCTTCACTGGACCTCGATACCACGGCTCCGCTCCACGATCACAACTGAACAGACCGACTGCAAATGACCTTAACAGCGCAAGATGGCGGCGCCCCAATGAAAGATATTTAGGGACGGAGGTGGACCCAGAACTCACTGAAGGGACGACATGTCCCATCAGGCCTGGGGATGAACCAGGAGGAGGAGCAACACGTCACCAGGAAGTGGAAGATGCTGATGAACCTGCTGACCTCAGATACGTGGAGGAAGATGGATGAATATATTTAAGACTGAGGATTTGATTGTAGAATTTATTTGACTAACACACTTTGATAACTGTATTTGTTCGACAGCAGATAATAACAGTATCAAAAGCTTGTGTTCTCGTGTGAGTTTACAGTTCAGCAGAAAAACACATGAATACAGAATCAGTATAAAACAAACTGTGACTGGTTAAATAAAGTGATAGAACAAGAGGAATAAAGAAAAAGAGACGGATCATTTCAGAAAGGAAACATGGAAAAGAAGAAGACACGATGGCAAATATACATGTAAGTAAAAAGGAAATGAAAATGTACATAACATAAGGTTATAAGATAAAGTCTGAAAAAGAGCAAGCCTCCAAATTAAAGTGGAACAGAAAACTAAAGTGCAAAATATAAAGCATCTTCTTTTCTCACGTTCACCGAGGAGGCAAATGGACACGACTACGTGACGTCTGAATCTCTGCAGCAGCAGAACCTGACCCATGAACAGCAGGTTGAACCTGTCCAGGTCCTGTGAGTCCAGACCTGGTCCCTGTTCTCACATCCTGGTTTCCTCTGCTGGGCGGTTCATGGAATCCTGAAGAGCCTGATGTAACAGCAGCCACTTCTTCACCGAAGCTTTGATCGCAAGGATCCATCTGGAAAGAAAATCACACATTAATAAACATGAGCTCTTTTTAGAACTGAACCACTGACGTGTTCCTGACGTGTGCCTGACGTGTTCCTGACATGTGCCTGACGTGTTCCTGACGTGTTCCTGACATGTTCCTGACATGTTCCTGACATGTGCCTGACATGTTCCTGACGTGTTCCTGACATGTTCCTGACATGTGCCTGACATGTTCCTGACATGTTCCTGACATGTTCCTGACATGTTCCTGACATGTGCCTGACATGTTCCTGACATGTTCCTGACATGTTCCTGACATGTGCCTGACATGTGCCTGACATGTTCCTGACATGTTCCTGACATGTTCCTGACATGTGCCTGACATGTTCCTGACATGTGCCTGACATGTTCCTCACATGTTCCTCACATGTTCCTCACATGTTCCTCACATGTTCTGTCTGTGAGAACAAATCCGAGTCAGTTGCTCTGGACATTTTCTGGAACTTTTCCTGCAGCCTCTTAGTAAAAGTCACATGATCTCCTCACCGTTTGTTCTCGTTGGGATGTTCGGAACAGAGGTGAAACGTCTTGAACTCTTCAGACGGAGGTTTCAGCTCAATGGTGGATTTCTTGGATCCGTACGGCTGCTCTCGAACCGTGTAGCCCTGCAGGTAGATGCCACCTGAGGACAGAGGACGATGTGAGCTGATCCATTAAATACACACAACATTCACCAGATTCATCAGTGAGGACAAAGTGCCTCTCATCTTAGAGTTAGAACAGAGTGAGACACGTCTCTGTACCGTGGGCATGAGTCGCTCGGATGCCGCTGTACAGGTAGAGACATCCGTCCTTCAGGATGCAGTAGTGTTGAGCCCACACGTCTTTGTTCTTGTCCATTTTATGAAGCAAACCGAGACACTCCGGGTTCTTCATGGCCAGCGGGGGCAGACTGGAGTTGTGTCTGGTGACGTCCACCCACACGTGGTTCTACAACGTGAGACGAGTCCTCGTCTTTATTTATTTTCTAACTGAGAGTGAATACGACTCTGAGTTAAATATCACAACAACATGCAGCTTCTTAATGTAACATCAAGTTACCTGTGCAATAGGATGAATCGCTCGCTCCATCGCTTCCAGCCACCTGAAGTCATACAGACAGATTTAACATGACAAGTTTAAAACAGTTCACACATTTTCTGTAGGAATGAACCTTCAGGCTTTTCCCTGACAATCAGTTTATCAGTTTTTACAGATGATTATCGATGTTAAACATTTCTACTCCGCTGTTTAAAACAAACACATGGAGGGATTCTTAATAAAAACTAGAGCTGCGACTTCACTGGACTTTATTTTCGTTTAATGACAAAATTCCTGTGAAAACTTCCCAGAACCGAAGGCGACGCCTTCAAAGAGATGAAAGTTATTAAAGAGTCGTTACTTCAGCGTCTTGTACGAGAGAAAACTGTGAAAACAGAGATTCAAACGAAATGAACTGAAAACACCTCAGAGCAGGTTCATGAGGTCACTGTGACCTTTGACCCTCAAGTTGTTGTTGAGATATCGTGTTCACAAGCCGACCTGAAAACACGAAGCCTCCTGCCACTGGGGGTCGCTGGTGCGATGATAAAACAATGGAAGAAATAAAGATGTTGCAAAAAGGATAAAAACAAAGGATTTGAAAGATTGAAATCATTCGTCAGCTGATCTCAGCGACTCTACGTGGGAGAGATATTTCGGTTTGGAGCGTTTGACCTTTTCATCTCCTGGTTGGACGTAGCACAGAAGAAGAAAACTCGATTCACAGACAGGGGGCGACATTTGAACACAAAGGGTTTTCCCAGAGAAACGTCTTGTCCGACCTCGGCTCCCTCGAGCTTCACCGCTGACAGAGCTCGTCTCTTTCCTTCATCCTGTGGACAACAGGAAGTTACATCACAAGGTGTTTTTTACAGGAAGTAGAGAGCCGGATGGTGACGCCTGCTCGCCGCTCACCCGTTTGTGCCGGTAGTAGTAAAGACAGGAGTCATGTGAGAGAACGAACCACCTCTTCCTCCAGCCTTTAATCAGACCAGACTGGGTGCGTTTGTGAAGGTAACCCCGACACCCCGGCCGGGGGGTGTTAGGAGCACAAGCGATGTCTGACCCGATGGTCAGTGTGAGAACATCTGGACCTAAAACATCAACAATGTTACATTAACATCTGTTCACTCAATATTCTGATTTAAAAACTTTTTCCACATTAAGACGTCTAAAACAGAGACTGTAAATAAAATGGACGTCCCCACTTCCTCCGAATGTCCAGAAATGAAGCCAAAATCTCTCAGGGTAGAAACGCAGCCATCTCGACAGTTTACATGTTTCTACTGTCAGAGGTGACGTCACCAGGTGTGAACACGGCCCACCTTGTCGCGCCAAATCAGCCGCCTCCGAGTGAGGGATGCTGGTGACATCCGTCCCGTTCACAGCGAGGACGAAATCTCCGACCATCAGACCGGCTTCTTCAGCGGCTCCGTCTGAAACCAAAGAAAACTGTTGTCATGAGCTAAAGTTTCCTCACATGTTCCTCACATGTTCCTCACATGTTCCTCACATGTTCCTCACATGTTCCTCACATGTTCTGCAGGTTCTGTGTAAGAACAAATGTCTGAGTCAGTGTCTCTTGTAAAATGTGTGTAACATGTCAGAGTGAGTCCATGTGAGAAAGCAGCAGGACAATGTGTGGAAGCTTCACTGTCACCATTTAGTGGAAATTATTTTAAATCTGAAATTGTCTTTATAGAGACGTCACTTTCCACATGACTCCGACTCATCAGACAAACAAAAAAACTAAAATGCTTCGAGAACAAAATATTAGATATTAGAATAAAGACTGTGGGCGGCCACCAGAATGAATCCCCACACGTAGGGGGCGCTGCTGCCGGTGTGCTGCTTTAAGATGAGACGGTGAAAGTTCACTTACTCGTGTCGACCTCCGTGACCACGATGGGTTTAGAGAACTGAATCCGAAAGCCCCAGGGATACTCTCCTGTTCCTTTACTGATCCTGACCGTCCGCTCTCGAACTGAAAGACAACAAGTGTTTATTTACTTCAATGTGCAGGATTGTATTTATTCCATGAGTTGATTTTCCATTGAAGAGTTTTAATACTAAATGAATCTTCTCTGTGATCACAGGTGAGTAAAAGTTATTTTTGTCCAGCTCACTTGAAACTGCTCGAGTTCTGGTGTTGAGGCTCGGAGGAATAATTCCCGAATCCACGTGGTCTCCTTGGTAAATCCACGCTGACGAGTGGAACGTCTCCATATAAAAACCTCCGTCCTCATTGTCTCGAGTCGTCATGTCCATAGAGCGAGTGTCCTCAGATACTAGAAAGTAAAAGTACAGAACATAAAGATTCTGATTAGCTTTGGTTGAACTATAATATTATATATATGTAAAGTTCCTGGAGATCATGTATGTTGTGATTTGGTTCAATACAAATCCTGTTTGTGTTTTCAGGTCTTTTAAGACGTGGTGTTAAACCAACGGTCTGAGGTCATCGATGAGCTTATCGTCCAATCAGGTGGCAGCATCCTGTGTATATGAGTCACCTGATTCCTCTGTGAGATCACTGGTGATGGAGCTTCCTCCAGCGGAGCTCCACTGTTTACTATCTTTAAAGAGCTTTCGTCTCTTGGCCCAGTGGTCGCTGCCGCCGCCGCCGCCGCCGCCGCCGCCCTCGGCCTCCTTGTGCATCACAGGCCTCAGATGCTCTTTGGTGTCTATGGAACCTGCAAATAAAGATGAACATGAGTTTCATGTGAACCTGAATTCAGCAGTTGACAAATATTAAAGAACATATGACGTGTTTTCAGTGTTTGTTTCCTCTAATGTGTCGTACAGCTCTGACACGTTTAGAGGAAACATGCGTTCGACACGGAAACTGAGGCAAAACATTCTGAGATCGAATGTGACCCAGGTGAAGTGAGAGCGGACCAATCAGGAGGAGGGTCTTAAAGGGACAGGAGCTAAAAGCATGTGTTTGAGACAGAGGCTGAACAGAGGAGCTGCAGCGAGGGACAGTCTGAGGAAAGGGATTCTGAACATTAGAGCATGAAAACATTTGACAGTATCAACACTGATTAAATCATCAACCTGAAGATGAACAGAATATGTCTCATTTAATTTGACTCACATCTGGACACCCTGTGTCTCTCGGCCTTGTAGGTTTTACCCAGCTGCTCCTTGGCGTAGATTTCTGCATCAGGACAGGAAGCAGCTTTGTCCTCGGTTCCTCTTCGTCCTGCGTCCTGCTGCAGATCTTTCGTCTCCTCGGATGTCAGCGACAGACACGTGGAGGTGTTTCCTGTTTCTTCAGCAGCTGGTTTAGATTCCGTCCCACTCTGTGAAGACTTCAGGTCCATCTGCAGGAATCTTTGCTGTAGTGCACCGACACTCAGAGTCGTGACTGAGGACGAATGTGAAGATGACACTGAGTCCTCTTGATTCTCCAGCTTGACGGGATGAATCTGCAGCACCTGTTCCTCTGAGCCGCTGCGGGACGGAGGGATGACCTGGATAGAAAGAGCTTTTTGACAGAGCTTCTCTGAGTCGGGAAATTCTACGTCCTGATCGAATCCACTGTCTGCGACTTCAGTTTGATCGACTTTACAGTCACAGTCATCAGTGTCCAGACTGTCTCGGTCTGTGCAGACGCTCTGTTTGAAGTCCTGTCTCGTGTCTTCATCACCGTGTCCTCGTCCTCCAGCGACACCGAACACGTCATCAGCATTTTCTTCAGAGCTCGTCAAACAGAACGGACTGAGCCGTGGTGGCTTCTCCTCATGGCTGCTTTGTTTAGAAGAACCATCATTTCCAATTCCAAATGCAGGGACCTTGTCGTTGCCGTGGTGACTCGTCCCCAGCTCCTCTGATTGGACAGGACGCGAGCACATGATCAACGAGGAGAACGACTCGGTGTAGGGCAGCAGCAGATCGTCCTGCATCAACTCCACAGCTTCTGACGTCCCAGGAAACGTCTGCCGCCTCTTCTGTGGTAAGGGACACGCTCTGTGTTGGACGGTGGCGATGCTGTTGTTTCTGATCCAGGATTTTCTCTTCTGGGAGCTGATGAAGTCTTTGGTGAAGCTGGACCTGTTGGTGGACAGAGACGGTCTCATGAACATGGGCTCGTAATTATCAGAATCTGAAAACTGATCAAAAGAAGGTGCTGGATGTGCCAGGCCGGACTCTCCCAGGTGGTGGTGGGCAGGACTCTGGGTTCTGATCCCACAGGACTGCAGCCGGAGCGTCAGGTCGTCCAGAGGGTTGTATTTAACGTCTGCAAACTCCTGCGGTGGAGGAATGTCCCAGAACGCATCCATGCTTTTGTGAAACCGCTGCCTCTTCTCCTGAGCTGTGACGTGGAGCGGCGGACTCGATGGAGGATTTACTGACCAACAGTCTGTTGGTTTGTCTGGTTTGTGACCGACGCAGCATCGACAGCAGCTTGAGTCGTCCCATATTTTGGAGTTTGAACCACTAACTTCCTCCATGTTGTTGCTCGAGCTGCCAAAAGTAAACCTGTAGTTTTTATCTGCTTTGTTGTTCGGAGTCCACGTCTCCTCACGTCTGCTCGTCTCAGCGACGTCCCTCTTGTCATTCGTAAAAACAAACGTGGTCTTGGTGCCGGATGTGTTGAGCTGCAGAATTTCTTGAATTTCCAGTTTGACCTGGGACCCGCTGCAGTTGATTCTCATGATGTTGGTCACTGGCGTTGAGGAGTGCGTTGGACTTTCAGACAGGGGTTGGTGTAACTGCTGAAACGTGATGAGGGGTGAATCTTCCAGGTCGCTGACGGACACAGACGTCACGATCTTCACTCCTTTCTCTTTGTCCTCGGTCGTTTTGGTATAAATGCTCCTTTGATTTGAACTCAGGTGATGATCTTGTTTGAACCTTTTCTCCTTTGGAGGAGAATTGTTGTATTTTTCTTCATCTTCAGATGCAGACGGAACGTTTTCCCTGAGGAACGAGTCGGTTTCACCTTTTTCAAAGACGTCGTCTTTGAAGCTGACGCTGTTGCTTTTGTTCTGCTTGTGAAAGATGTACGGTGAGACGCTCTCTGCAGGAAACAACAAACTGTGTTAAATACGTTGAATTCAAGAAGACTTGAAAACGGCTGCAGCCTCCGACCACATGACCGGATCCTAACCCTCTCCTGATCGACGGTTACATGGATTTGATGCTTCACCGTTACTCTCGTTTCAGAAGCCGTTGGTGGTAATCTGTCAGTATTGTGACTACAGAGGGGGGGGGGGGGGGCAGCGTGACACTTCTGAAGTTTCAAACATCACCGTGACGTCACCCGTCGGTTTGTGAGCTGCGGATCTGAAGCCTCAGTTTGACATTTTGTTCAGCGCCATCTTAGTTTTTGAAAAATAGAAGTAACCATATTTGGAGGAGCGGGGGTGGAGCCAGACTGAAAGCTCGAGGACACGCCCACCCACACCTGCCACCTGCACCCATTGGACAGTACTAGCTGTCAATCACTCTGTGGTATACCCCCCCCCCAACACATCCGGTGCTTTATGGTCTGTTTGACTCTAAATGATCATAATTCACTAAATGAACATCAGCTGTTTGAAGAAGACTTGAAACTAGAGACTGAGACATAAACTCCTGAATGTTTCCTGACGTTATAAAGTGAGAAGTCACTTTCTATAGACTTCTATAGAAACTACCAGAGGAGTCGCCCCCTGCTGGTCATCACACAGAAGACAGGTTCATTCATTTGAATTAGAGTCTGTATTTGGACCTAATACAATCTAATACGTTATAAAGGCCCTGGTTCAGACTCTGCTGGTCTGAGGAACCCTCGAGCAGGTTTGGAAAATGTGACTCAGTTAAGCTCAGGATTAACTTCAGCTCACACGACGAGCAAAGCTGCGACTCACGTTTGCTGCTGCTGGAGCTCTTCCTCCTCCGGCTGCTCCTCCTCCTCCCTCTCTTACTCATCCTCACATCGGCCTCACGTCACCTGACAGAACCAGAAGATAAACATGAGCTGTCAAACTGCACAAAGAGTGAGTCTCAAGGGAAGAAAGGGAACATGAGGGAACATGAGGGATCATGAGGGAACATGAAGGATCATGAGGGAACATGAGGGATCATGAGGGAACATGAGGGAACATGAAGGATCATGAGGGAACATGAGGGAACATGAAGGAACATGAAGGAACATGAGGGATCATGAGGGAACATGAAGGAACATGAGGGATCATGAGGGAACATGAGAGACCATGAGGGAACATGAGGGAACATGAGGGAACATGAGAGAACATGAGGGAACATGAGAGAACATGAGGGAACATGAGAGAACATGAGGGACCATGAAGGAACATGCAGACGTTTCCTGATGATCAAATGAACACCAGTTGTTTTTTTCTCATCTTTTATTTGGACGTTAGATTTTCTACCAAGAAACTAAAATATCGGAGTAAAACCATCACGTCTACGTTCGTCAACAGTAACGACGACGACACGAACATTAGAACTACTGACGTTAAATTCTCACACAGACGTAAACACAGAATCTTTAAATCTCTGTATTTATCACCACAACATCAAAACTTAACAAAACTACGGAGAGACCTTCAAAACAAACCGTAAATAATTACAATATTTACAAAAATTACATTAATGCTTTTCATTAAAAAAAACATGATTTCCAAAACACAAGGAAGGAAGTTCACATTTCTCTGATTTGCTTCTTAATAATAAAAACATTGAGAACAAATCAGTCCGGTGACAGGTTACATACTAATGTACTGTTGTTGACATGTTGTTGACATGTTGTTGACATGTTAAAAAGCTGAATAATATTCGTACACACAGAAAGAGGAAAACGTACCTTTTGTGAAACGTGCGTCAGGAGAGAACGAGGTCGACTGATCAGCTGCTGCGGCTCCACGCCGTCTGCTCCACTTCTTATTGATTCTATTCTCAACATAAAGCAGCTTATTACCATTAATCCCATCAGCCACTGGTGATGTCATCCCGTTCACTCAGTCACCATGGCGACGAGTCACATCCAAACATCCAGCCTATCATGAGGCTTTGATCTGAATCGTGTTTGATATGGTTCATTACTGTAATAAGAGAACTTTTAATGAATTATTACATTTCTCAACCAAACCAAAGTTAAAGGAGTAAAACAAAGATTGAAGAAGGTTTGAAAGTGACGACACAACAATAATGAAAAGTCGTCACCACGATGCTTTGCAGACACTTTATTACACAAATAACATAGTTACTGAAAATAGTATCTTGCAGCAAAACCAGTGTGTTACAATAATAAATATCATATAGCCCACGTTTGACTGCGACATCAGAAATGCGTTTCTATGGCATGCTGCTGAAAAGCATTCACTCAAAGTGAAGAGATGAACCGAGCGACAGAGCGGAAGAAAAGAAACCTGAGAAGACGGAGGAAGACGAAGACGAAGAAGTGAATCATCTGATAAACTAAATATTTGCATTTTACAATCGTTACGTTGTGACTCGTGCACTTTCTCTGACGACCTGCAGGGGACCGAACATCTCTCCCTCCATGTTCCAGGTTTTCTTTTCATTCTACTCACAAATTAATCATTTATAAACAGTGACTCATTAATAAATTCAAGCTGAATCTCAAGCATTGTACAAAGTCGTCAGAATGAGGTTGGATTCTCTCAGAAATATAACAGATTGTAGTTAAAAACTGGAACTTGTGATTTATCGAAACTAAAAACATGAACGATGAACATTTGTTCGTTCTTGTGTTTATGTCGTGTGAAGCTTCCTGAACGAACAGATACAGAGCTTGAGACTTGAACAATGTTTGATTGGTCTCTCACACACACACACACACACACACACACACACACACACACACACACACACACACACACACACACACACACACACACACACACAGTTGACTTGATGGAAGAGAGAAGCTCGACTAGCAGCAGCTGTTTTTAAGCCCACGACACGTTTGTAATGGCAGGTGCTGAAAAAAGGCAAAATATGGATGTGAAAAGGCACAAAAATGACAAATGAAATGTTACGGATGAAAAGCACGGCCCAAAGCAAGCGTCTGAAATGAGGCTGAGTGTAGCGTCACTACACGGAAGAGACGTGTGGAGGTTCTGTTCCTGTGTCTCCTCTCATTTCTGGATCTGATCCTGTTTAAATCAGTTCTGACTCAAACACTGAGGAATCAACAGTGACCAACACAAAGCAGCTCGGCCTCAGAGACTGTGAGCGCCCCCTGCAGACTCAGAAGTTATTAACAACCAGAGTTTGGTGGCTTCAGGTTCAGGAAGCAGAGGATCATGTTTCAGTGAGAGCTTCTACATGAAAACACTTCATCAGACACAGAGCCCAACATGTGGCTGCAGGGGGCGCTGTTGCTCAGTAACATGTACATGGTGTTGATTTAACCACATCAACATGTGTCAGATCCAGACGTCTGTTTTCAACTCAACAACTCAAATCCTGAAGTACCTGAGTTACAGGTAAACGCTGCTTGTGCTGGTCAGTGTCACCATGGAAACAGAGACCCTGTGGTTCCCTAACAGGCGCCAGCGATGGGCTCAGATTAGTTTGTACCCGTTTCCAAAAAACTAAACTTCTCTTTCACTGGATTTTCTCCAAGTTCTTGATAATTTTTTTCCCGGAAAAGTCCCAGAAACAAGTTTAACTGAATAAAAAGGCAAAATGATTCCATGGGTAGTTTTAAGGCTGAATCTGAACGTGTGGATTGTTCTCATCATTTCAACTTCTGCACGTTTGATTTGGGGAAAAGAAAAAGGTTTGACGTGACGTGTGAGAACATCATGGAGATCACAGATAAATTACATTAAATAATCTAAATCATGTCAAAGTATCTGTATTTACAGTATATAGATTTAAATATATAAACAATAAGATTGGCAGCTAACACAACAGTTACACTTGATGAATAACGTACATCTTGGCAATGTAAGCAGAAGGTTGTCGTCCGGCAGCGGAGCGTCTAAGACGAGGCCGGGGGCGGCGGCAGGGCGGAGTACTCCTCGTTCTCGGAGTCGCTGCTGTCCTCTTCGTTCCGCTCCTGGTCGCTGCCCTCGGTGCTCAGCTGGTCGAAGCCCTGACGACTGTAACCTTTATGGGACGCAAAGAAGTTCCCCAGATTCAGACCGCCGACTGCTTTACCTACGGAAACACCAGCGGAGGGAACGCAGTGTTTACAACAGCTACTCTGTCACACTCCGTCCGGGATGTTCAACATCGTGTGTTTGTTCTGGACTTTGATTCAATCCAACACAAACAAATCCTCGATTCTCATGAAGGACCCACCTCGTATTTTTCCCAGGATCCCTCCCACAGAGCTGGGTTCACCCTTCACCTCACCGTGATCTGGAGATATTCAGCGATATGAAGAACAAACATCAACACAGAGCAGATTTGAACATTCCACTCATTTCAAGAGAAGAAGGTCTCTTCACTTGTTTCACGTCCTCTCATACGTACGGTTTCTCCTCCAGCAGATGAAGACACCGATGGATATGACGAGCACCAGCGGGACGAGCAGCAGCGTGGTGATGACGGCGGGGAGAACCCCCTCTCCTCTCTTTGTTTTCACCACACTCTTCATCTTCTCCTCCTCCTCCTCCTCCTCCTCTGTCTCTTTCTGTGCTTGAGGCTGCTGAGCGACGGTTTGTTTCTCCTTGACGACCGCCGTCTTCAACGTGTTGTGTTCAGGTCTCAGCTTAGTCTGAACAAACGTCTCCATTTCTACAGGGAGAGGAAAGCTTTGGTTAATATGGGTTCAGTTGTATTTATATCCCAGTGCAGACACACAACCACAGCTTGGTTTATTTTCTCTGGGGATAAAAGGAAATCTTCATTTTTCAAAAAGCAAACGTAAGAGCACTTCAGATCACAGCACTCGTCTTACTTGCTCCTGAAGACGTGTGCTCACCTTTGATTTGACCTCCCGACTGTGAACTGTGTGTGAAATGACCAGAGACAAGTTTGTGTGTAGATGTGTTAAGTGTGAAGAAAGAAGTGATCAGAGATAAACTGAAAACCGATGACATCATCATCATCTCATATATGAGGACAGCCGGTCGTCACGGCTACACGTGTCCCACAAGTGTATCTCCCTGAGGTCGTTTGTCTCCACCAACCAGTTCAGTTACATGTGAGGTCACCGTGACCTTTGACCTCCCAAATCTAATCAGTTCCAATGTTTTTACCAAATTTGAAGAAATTCCCTCAAAATGTTCTTGAGATATCGTGTTCACGAGATCGGACGGACAAGACAGAAACCCACGACAGGTACGTCTCTGCCCTAAGGCCGGAGATATACTTGCTGTTAAAACACGCAAGTATATGTGAACAACTACGCTCACGACGCAGCCGGCTGTCTACGCAAACGTAGTTGTTCACACACTTGCCGATGTACTCTGCGTGTTACCGGAGGATGCCACTAGAGGGCACACCGGAGAAATCAGAGCGTATAGAACTTCTGGATTTGCATTTGATGTAAACAATAAACATGGCGACACTCGATGTTACTATTTAGTTCATTCTGAGATCACAGCAGAAAAAGAGACAGCGGCGCCATCGTAGTCTGTAAGGCCTGTACATCAAGCTCGCCGTGACAATGGACAAAACGTTTCTCTCGCTCTGCCAAGGCAAGAAACTGATGATGAAGAACACCACCAGTATTTTCGAATGTCCGCCAGGACGATGATTTGCTGCACCGGTTTAGCCCGATGACGATGCACCACAACACACACAGTGAGCCAATCCCCCTGTCACGTTCCCTATACCACTGCTACACTGCCCCTGCAGGTCAAGTGCATATTGCATCTGGCGTCCCCGACAACCGACGCTCCAAATGGACGCAGGATACGCGAGGCAGCCATCATGCGCACACGTACGCGTAGTTAAGAGCAAGTATGTCTCCGGCCTCAGGGTTCGAACACGAAACAACGCTCTGCTTTGTGCCGACATCGAGTTCCAACATCCGCAGCCTCAGTGTTCATCAACACGTTGAATCTGAGACAACACTCACCTTCAAGCTCCTGAACCTCGATGCCAGCTTTCTTCACAGAGCGGTGGAACTCTGGAAAATTAAGAATTATCTTATTATTCAGTAAACGAAAAGTCTGAAGTGATGAGTTTAGGTGCCCATACAACCCCAGCCCATAAGAGGACCATGAAGACGGATGAAGCTGAACTTACTCTCGCTGGTGAACTTGAAGACTGAATTGGTGCCTGCGTCTCCAACAAACACGCTTCCGTCCCTGGTTTCAACGATGTCATGAGGCATCATAAACTCCTGCAAAAGAAGAAACACTAAGTTTAATCCAAAAGTCGAGTGTGTGTGTGTGTGTGTGTGTGTGTGTGTGTGTGTGTGTGTGTGTGTGTGTGTACCTCTGTCTTAGGGCTGAACGTGTCCAAAATATCCTTGGTTGAATAATTTATGACAAAACCTCTGAGTGGAGCCGAGTGATACGGAGATTTTCCATTTACTGCAAAGATCAAGCCATCTACACACACACAGACACACACACAGACACACACACACACAGATCAAGCTTCAAACACTGGATCCAACATTTCCCATCATGCAATTCAACAGCATCTGGAGTTGCGCTCAGGGCTTCGTCTGAACAACCTGAGCTCCGCCCCTCTCGCCGAGCTCATTGCAGATTAAAGGGATTCAAGTAGAACTAAACTATGATGAATAAACTGAGGTGAACTTATTGAATTGCTGCATCGACCCTTTAATCTTTTCATTGAGTAAGAAGTGCTACATTTCATGTGAGAAGATGTTTAAATCCAAAAAGCAGTGCTGAGCATCGACTGGTTCAAACTCACCTCCTGCAGGACTGTAGTTGATGGCAAACACTTCCCCCCCAAACTCCTCTTTCTTGATTTCTTTAACAAACTCTCCTGTTTCAGCGATGAAGCACTGAATACGTCCGTTCTCTCTGTCAGCAACACAAACCTCCCGTCTGTCAGGGAGGAACACCAGACTGTGAGGAACCCGGAACGCCACGCGCCTCCTCCTGTCGGACGAACCTTCACACAGGGAATGAAACCACACAAAGCTGAATACGAGCAGATTTCAAAGACTCATCGCATCACAAATTATCACACAACACAAAACTTGGATACTTTTCAGTCTCAAAAATAAATCTATCTTGTCGTCGTCTTTAGCTGTTTTCAGACATGAACTGAGTGAAATGTTGTTCCTGACGTGTTGTGTAGTTAGTGTTTGTGAAGCAGCAGCAGCAGGTTGTCGGGTCCGACTCGTTCAAACAGGAACATGTGGGAACATCCAGGCGAGGGGCGGAGCCTGTAGAGCAGCAGGGGCGGAGCCTGTAGAGCAGCAGGAGGCCGGACATGACGTATAAACTCTGCTGTGGAAAGATCAGTGTTGTTGTTTACAGCTCATCCACACCGGCGTCGGCCCTCATCACCAGAAGATCTGGAACCTCCTCGTGTTTCCAAGTTGACGTCTTCGTCTTCTACGTGTACGGCTCCTCTTCTTCATCCTGAGATGTTTGTGTTCTTCCAGTTTCACGTCCGTCACGTGTTAGAAACCTCATCCACACGTCCACTCGCTCTCTGGGAAGCTTCCACACATTGTCCTGCTGTCTCCTCACATGGACTCACTCTGACATGTTACACACATTTTACTAGGAGGCTGCAGGAGAAGATCCAGAACATGTCCAGAGACACTGACTCAGACATTTGTTCTCACAGACAGAACCTGGAGAACATGTCAGGAACATGTGAGGAACATGTGAGGAACACGTCAGGAACATGTCAGGAACATGTGCAGACTTCAGTTCATGTCTAAAAACAGATGAGTGTGTTTCTACCTGCGCCCCACTCAGACAGGTATTTGCCGTCAGCGGAGAACTTCAGTATCCTGGCGTTACAGTAGCCGTCAGACACGAAGATGTTTCCTGTGTCAGTGTCCACAGCGACGTCAGTGGGCTGACAGAAGTGGCTGCTGTCACTTCCTGGTGTGAACGCTTCTCCTATCGTCAGCAACGTTCTGTCTCCGCCATCACCGCTCACCTTTAACACCTGATGAGCAGAGAACAGGAAGCGTCATTGGTCGGGTTTCACCACGTGCACAAGTGTTTGAGCCGTTTATTAAACCTCAGGCTGTCATGATTTCTAAATTTGATTATTTGATAGAGTTTAAGAATTATTTATAGATTCTATTTTCAAGCAGACCTGAGGATTCTAGACGGTTGATAGAGGGACAAAGACAGATCCAAGCTTTATAAAGCATAAAGATCATTTTCCTGTTATCGTGCGGCGGCTGGAGCATCTCACCTGATGAAGAGCCACGTCAGTGACCCAGTAATTATTTTCTTTGTCTGTCGTTATTCCATGAGGCATATAAAACCTGCAGAATCACACAGATGCATCATTATGGGTTTTCACTCAGAGCACGATGTACTAAAGAAACAACACAAGACTCATCTTTGTGCACACTTGTGTTTTAAATCATCAGATGTGTCTCTCCTCCCTGTGATTGGTTAATTGGACCAAAGGTTGGCAGAAGAGTTTTAAACATGACCTTTCTCACGTCCTGTGAGTAGAGCGAGATGAGAGCTCAACTGACAGAGAGCTTATGTTTTCTAACCTGGTTGTTGTCAGCATTATGAAAACACACTTTGTGGTGGGATCCAAGAAAGAACCAGTTCAATCTGATCCTTTTTTCCCACTTTTAAACATCAGCAGAGGTTTAACGTCTCTGAGCCCCGTGCTAGTGTACATGTTCACTTTGTTAGGGACGTTCACGTGAAATCAGTGTGATACTCATGACAGAGACACGAATAGTGACTGACATGTTTCTGCCTGAAGCCTTCAGGATGTTGCCTTTGCCTGGATCCACAACCAAAATAGTGGACTGCTGGATCGGACCCAGGGACCTCTGCTGGTATCTCGCCTGGCTGCTGAAGGAGCTGAAGAAGAAGGGAGACCATGTGTGAGAACATTCATTAGAGAAGCTTCCTGCTCACTGCTCTGTAATCCACTGACTCTGGAGGCCGCAGATAAACAGAAGGAGGCAAGAAAAGCCAACGAGGGAGAATAGTTCAATAATGAGAAAGGGCTTTTCTTCAACAGCGATTTTAACTGGTTTTAATTTTGTTCTATCAAACTGCTAACGTCTCTACAAACAGCTGCTGAGCTGGAGAAACAATGTGGAGATGAACCACTTTCAATCTGCATCAATATTAAATACACATAAAAGATTATTCTGTTTAATGGACAGACAGAGGACTCACTCCGGCCCCCAGCGGTGGTCCCCTCTGTGGAAGATGACCACGTTAGAATCTGAGTCGAGGGCGAGTCCTGACACCTGACCGAGCTGCAGAGAACTCTGTGGCCACGCCGACACAAGCTCCAGATGATCTACACACACAACACACACACACACAACACAACACACACACACACAACACGTTTCAGTGAGTTAACATGAACACAGGACTGGTGCATTACTCTAGATTAACCAGTGACACATTGTGACACATTAACCAGTATCACGATGGTTGAGATGACTTGAGGCAGAAATGCAGTTTTGTCTTTTACCAACTGAAAAGTGGAAGAAGAGATGGACTCATCAGCCGGAAGAGGGTTCACCAGTGTGAGGAAGTGGTTTCCTCTAAGTTCCTCTCTCTGCTCTCACTGTGTTTCCATTCTGGACACAAAGAGCATTTCCCACTTCTCTTCTTCTGAAGACCTCCTCTTTGGCCTGTTGTCGTTTGTGGAGAACATCTTGGTTGGATCCAGCTTTGTAGCAGCAGGTTCATGGACTTGATTTCTTCTTGCCTTCTCTTTTTGGATATCCCAGGACTTTTGACTTTGTTCGTTATGTGAACTCAGAGGCGTCGTCATCCACCCACTCACTCACTTGTCAAGGTTTTGATCTCTAGTATAACTATCACCAGGTTTCTGGTTTGGTGCAAACGCACAAGGACTTGCATGCACATGTGTTATGCAATATACATTTCTGCAAATGGAGTCACACCTTTCTGCAGCCAAGAGGAAGTGTTAGCTCGTAAACACGGCAGGACTCGAACCTTAATAAAACACTAAGATTATGAGCAGGGAAACACAGCGATCAACCACCGTGTTCTTTTGTCGGTGGACATTCAGAATGTTTGCTGGATTTCAAGGATGAACATTAATCTTGTCTGTTGTAAGAAACCTTATTTAAACAATCAAGCCGCTGCACTGACGCCAGAGCAAACATGTGTTTCAGCTGTTTCCATGGGGAAGATGAATGATTATCAGACATTCAGACTGAAAATAGCACAGGGCTGCGAGGGTGGGGGGGTTTGAGTAACACATCCCTGAATGGCAACAAAGAACCAGACGAGCAGAGAGGCGACAGAAACAAGGAAACAAAGGATGAAACAGCGAGAGAGAAAATCTAAAAAAGTACGATCCCATTAATCTATTCGTCTTTGGTTTGAATTACTTTACTTGCATGCAAAAATAAAAAGGGGATCTTTTCAGCACCACTGACAACAACAACAATAAAATATCATCCAGGACCCACCTTGTCCTTCAGCTACCAGCTTGCTTCCTGGGGACTTGGCCGTGGCCTCAAGCTGGTGGAACCTGTGGACTCTGTCCCTCACCAAAACAGGGTCCTCCCTGGTGTGGAAGGCTAGTGTGGCACTGGGAGAGCCCAGACCTTTGGTTTGCATTAAGCTATCAATCTGAGCCACCAGCTCCGCCTGGGCTCTCTGCATCTCGTTGGGGTTGAATTTATGAACGTGAACTATGTCGTTACTCTGGCCTAGCAGCTTGGACATAAGAGAATAGAGGTCACCTGCACAGACAGACAGAGAAGGACAGAAAAGAGTGGAAATAAAGTACAAGGAATAGGAGGAAAGTCTTGCTACACAAAGCAAATGCTGTGGTGTTGTTAGGAAGGCTGGTGAAGTGATTAGTTAGGACACCGACGTAGAAAAGATAAAGCACAATATATAGTTTTTGTCCATTAACCAGTTTGGTGTTAGAGTTTTGGTAGATGCTGCGTGACATAAAGGACTTTGCAGAGCTGATGCATTCAAGATGTTCTTCCTCTTCCTCTTCCTCCTCCTCCCCCCCCCCACGGACCCAACATGACTGATGTAACTAAATTCCGTCCTCCTGGGCTGGTTAGCACATATCACCCAGTCGTCTGAGTACAGTGACGTCTGTGGGCTATGCACCAAGCCTGCTGCCGCCCTCTCTTCAACACAACCAGGAAAACATCCTTGTACAAAGCATGTGAAGAGATTAAAGATCGGACCAGCCATCTTCAGAGCAAAGAGGTTAGTTGAGTGGAACCCTCTCAAATTAGTGTCTGGAGTAACTCCTAGGACTTTTGTTATGTGTAACCAGCCCCATGTTTGGATGCTCCACCCTTGGACCATGGAAAGACCAGTTGGAGGTGTCCTTGTTGAACTCCAGCTCTAAGATCTTGAGAGAATCGCTTTGTTCAGATCCTGCAGGAGAACGGGATACAGGCGCCGTTTCCACAAACAATTCAGTCCTTGTATGACCGGAGTAGTTGTGTCCATATTCTACTAAACACGTCCCAGTTGGCGTTGAGCTGCAGCAGATTGTAACTCCTCAGTGATCCTGTGAGTCCAGTTCAGGCTCCTCCATTTCTGTTTCCTGCAGATGATGTGGCTCTGTTCACCTCATCTGACAGTAACACCCAGCATGCAATGGGGCAGTTTGACCTCTAAATCTGAGGCCATGGTTTTCTGCCACTACATTCTTACTTGTGGCTCTTGTAAATTATATCTGTGCCATGAGTACGTTTGCTTTTCAGCAAAACTTGACAATCAGAAATAGCATCAGTGAATCCAACAGAATTTATACTCGTCCACTATGTCTCCTATTATTTGTGACTGCAAATAACAAAACACGACAGTATTTTATTGACTTTAAAATACCAGTGTAGTTGTAATAACCCAGTAGTCCTGGTGACTCACCCTGATCCACAGTCTGCCCTGCTTGGTTTGCATCCAACACAGACCTGTCATCTTGATCATCTGGATAAGACAAGGAGAGATTCATGTTGTGTATAAAATGCTTCATTAGGTGAAGTCGGTTTGACGGGTCAGGGGTCAGGGGTCAGGGGTCAGGGGTCAGCGTCCGTACCTGGTGATTTCCCCATATGCATCATTGAGTGATCAGGATCGACAGCGATGGGAACATTGGCCTCAGCTGGAATGTGTTGAAACAGCTCTTTGGAGCCCGTCTCCATGCAGCTCATGTAGGGGATTGCATGTTTGCTTTCCATGTAGAACATTATATAGAAGTTGCACATCTCATCATCAGAGGTGCCTCTGCATAGAAAACAGAAGAGTACATGTGGATTAATACATATCTACATATTATCGCTGGTTATCTCGTACTGTAACGTCCTCCTGGCAGAGCTGCAGGGATGCAAAGTCAAACCTCTGCAATGCAGCAGCCTTTCTGGTCTTCAACCACCCAGCTCATGTGACTCATTACTCTCTCCTGGCTGTCTGATGCTGCTCACCTCACAGGTTACTACTGCTCGTCTACCAGCACAGCACCGACTACCTGAACTACCTCAGTCAGGTGCAGGAGGTGTGCACCCCGAGGCAGGAAATCACAGTCCCCCCTCTTCCCCTGTGTGATCCCTCAGTGGTGGAATGAGTTCAGTTGATTCTGTAGAACTTTCAGGAGAGCACCTTCATATCTAACACGACCTCTCTCATTCTCAATCTTACTTTCTCAACAACAGTTAAAATAAAATAGTCATTTTTGGGGATGACATGTTACTTTATTCTTTCACAAGCATCGTGTTTTCCCAGAATTCTCATCAAAATGTTTTCCAACTGTTTTTACAACAGAACTCACCCGATGTACGTTTTGGAGGTTCTGCCCTCACCAGTAAAAACACATCTGGCAGCGACGGTGTCACCGTACTTCACGTCCACCTCCGGGTTGGCACGATAAAAAGCCTGGAGAGAAATCACATTCACTGCTGAGTGTTCAATCTACAGACGGAGCCTGACCAGCTGTTTCCCCAGTTCATAGTCACTGTGCTAACCTAAGCTAAGCTAAGATAAAAACTGCTCGCTCAAGGTCCCAGGCAACAGCAAACAGCGGGTTATGACGTGAAACCGAAGCAGACAGGAAATGAGGAGAGGGAACGGTATGACATGGTTACCCATGGTTACGTGCTTTTAACCAATCAGCTGCCGTGTGAGGTGATAATGTACCTGTGGTAACTGTGGGGACTGTCGTCCAATCAGGCTCCACCTCCCGTTTCGGATCCTGTAGCCGCTGACCACTTTACCTGCAACAGAAACATCCAGATGATGCTGAACCGGACACTAAAGAGACGGAAGCTTCTCTGAAATGGACTCAACTCTCGGCTGTGACTCACCCAGGTGATGTGTGTGGGTCCTGAAGGCAAATGGGTAGATGGGATATGAAGAGTAATCACAGGCCACGTCTGCATTTGTAACTAACAAAAGGAAATAAAAAGTTACGACAGCAGTATTTAAATGTGCAGACTAAAAATAAAGATGGACGACATGGCGGCTCCCGAAAGTGAAGCCAAAATGAAAATCCCACCTTTTTTTCCAGGCAGGATGACTGTGTCCACGGACATGAGCAGGTATATCCCTGCGATGAACGGCTGCCTTTGAGAAGTGCACACAGAGCCACAGTTAGAGGAGAGCCGGCTGCAAAGATTCAGCCTCATACTACGTTTCCTTCCCATTCCTGTTCTCTACATGTACACTGTTTCTGGTGCTCAGTAAAAACAAGACACCGAGCGGCTCTGATTCAAACTCCACAGACACAAACTTTCTATTTCCTCCAGTAAGAGCTTTTCATTCAGATTCAGGAGAAAGGTTGATGCTTTCGAGAAAACACTTACGGCTTGGATGTCATTCTCAAAGAGAGGCCTGAGCAGTCTCTATGATGGTCTGCAGAACAGAAACAAACTGTAAGTCACTGCAATCACAGATGATAATCAGGGAAGTAGATCTTTGGCTAGAAAGACTTTCGTAACAGGATGAAGTCAGATGAAGTCAGATGAAAGATTAATAAAGTAGATCCTCAAACAGATATCAAGTGGAGTCGTTGATGCAGCGTCAGAGGTTTTGTATGAGGTTCATGATTTTTATTGCAGGACTTTCTAATAAACTGGTGACTCAGTTTACAGTGGATCTCCTCAGACCTTTCTTGAATTTGATTTAAACAAATACATAAAATCACCCCCGTGAAACGTAAACGTCAGAACTTGAACTTCCATTTGAAACTCACCCCTGAAAGCAGCGACATCTCCGTAATGGATCTGCAGCACAAAGTAAGACATTCCTGAATTCCTTCCAACTTTAAAACCAACATCTGGGAACAGAGAGAAGAGCAGAGATCAGAGGAAGATATGAAACCCCAGAGAGAGATAATTCACAAAGACTTTCATCTTCTCCATTCAAACAGAAAGACTACCACCCCCCCAACTGACAACACGCCCACGTCAGACGCCGTCTTCAAACCAATCAGAGTCAAGTACAGGTAGACTCCGCCCACGTAGGTGACGACACCAGGACGTACGTATGCCAGACAAAATTCTTTAGTCCTTAAATTACAACGTGAAACCAGAACTAACAGATCAGATGAAACAACGAACACACGAAGCTCGGTTCTGGTCCGGAGAGACCAACCTTTGGGTAATTTGGTAGGAGGTGCGTTCCGAGCCCAGGCGTACATAATGGAGGCTTCATCCTCACACGTGCCCTGTACGCTGCCACAGTCCCTGAACGGAGCAGTGACACAAACTAGATTAATCTTTATGAACGGAAAACACAGAGAATCACAGAAGAACACAAACACCTGCTGCCATTACAGTAATGAGAGTGTAGACACTGAGCTGGGAAGTCTGATATTACCAGTAGCTGCTGCTGGAGACGGGAGTCTGACAGCCAAACAGCAGCATGTGATGGACTGTGTCCATACTGGCATGAGGTATGAAGTCCACTGAGGAAGAAAAGCACGGTGGTTAAAATAGTGAATAGTTAATGACCTGCAACTGTCCCTGTCTCTGTCTCCGCTGGATTTGTTGTCTTAGATCATTCAGAGTCCAGAGAAGTTCTGACGGTACTTTGTACAACAGGAGATGTTAAAAGCACTGATCTTAGTCTCTTCTTGCTTGAATACATCTACATACTGTATGTTCATCTATCAAATACAAACATTTCAAAGATATACTCACCAATATATGCATCCCGACTAGTTGGCACAGGAAACGCCATGCACAGGTAAGTGTCCGGCTGAAACATGGAAGAACAAAATGAGGATTTTTGTCACTGAATGACAGAGGACAGTGAAAGTTTCAGCTACATAATTGTATTCTTAGTATTCATAGACTAATATTTAAAGACACGAATATATTTAAGTTTGAATATGTGTGTAATTTTGAGTGGTGAATAATATTCAGTAAACTATTAGGCTCGCTGTGGCTGAGGAAATAAAAACTAGTGGTGTAAATCGACAGTTTCATCATTTCTTTGGACAGAAATATGAGGTTTTCCATATCACTAAATCTGCCTCCATACGATTTGATACGATTCAGGATGTGATCGATATGAAACAATATCATACGCTCATTTTCCACAGTCAGTTACATTTACATCAACTCACGAAAAGCAACTAAAATAGAACAGTGTTGTGTGAGTTCAGTCTCTCAGTCACCGCCTGTGTGTGTTTATCAAGGTTTCCACTTTCGCATCAATACATTATATCTGAGTGACGGATCGTTACAACTCTAATGAACATATTCAGTGTTTCCAAAGCTTCTCTTGTAACACAGAGCTCGAACTGTGAGCTGACATCACGGACTCTTCCCGTAGTAAAGCATGAAGTACAGTTCATGAGAAGTCAGAGGATACAGACCCTCAGTAGGACGCTTCACAGAATCAGACTCACCGCGGTCGGGATCACACCAGGCATCCGGATGTCCACAGAGAAGTTGTGAGGGTTAGTTATCGCCGGCTGCTGCTTGGTCCTGGACGCACAGTCGCTGGGATCCAACGAGATGCTTTCCTGAGACCTTGGAGAGGAACCCAGGCACAGAGAGGTTTATTCATACGTAATGTGACAGGTAGCTGTGAATAAATTGGTTTGGAACCTGAAAAGGTAAATCTGAGGCCTTGTGTAAAATTGGATGTGTAAATAACTAAGATCAAACATATAATAATTAATAAAACTACATTTTATGAGCTCAGGTCTGTTCAATGGATAGAACCTTACCTTTTGGACCAGTACCAGGGGTTTTGTATTTCCAGGCCGCGGCTGTGACAGATGAAAGTTAGCAGCACGACACACAGGGCAGGGACTCCCATCATGCCTGTGGTTAGCACAGTGGGTTCTGCTGCCTGAGCTGCAATGTAAAACAGTGTCAGGCTATAAAGCAGCACAGACCGGGGAGATAAACTGCACGAGTCTATCACACCTGAGAGTAGGGATGTGAGGGAGGTGAAGGTAACGTCGACCTCACTCCTCTGACATGTCGGATCGCTGTTCACGCTCGATTCCTTCCAGTAGCTAAGATGGTTCCAGAGTCTGTCAGGAGAAACCACCTGGAAAAGAGCACGTGTGTTAAAAGAAACCCAGCACAGACATTGAGTCTAACACAGCAGGTTCTGTAAATGCATTTTATTATTCGTGATCTCGTTCTGTTTTCCCAGAGCTCATGATCATAGGTGAGGGTCCACGTGAAGATACACTGATAAATCAAAAAGCTTTGTCTTCCACCTCCGGTCCCTCTTCATCAAAACGCTCCAGCACAACACTCGACAGTCAGTCAGAGCCTGATCCTACTGTCTTCACAGATCAGCATCAATCAACACAACGAGGCTTTGCTGCGTGAACAAGCACAAATAATACCAACTCCTTCCGTAGTTATCCTGCTGACACACTAACAAACGGACAGACACACAAACATGTCTCGTTCTTCCACCGACTCGACTGAAAATCTGTTCAGGTGATTTTGAGTAATCTTGCTGACAAACAAACACAACACAATACCGACTCCACGTTTCTCTCTCTCTGCTCTCTTGGACTTGACAGTGATGGAAACAGATGAAAACAGACAACCATTGTAGAAATGTCTGTTTTTATCTGATCCAGAAATAACTCATCTTTAATGGCTCTTTATTACACTGAAGCAAACATCATAAAAACATCTAATATCCTTGTGAACCCATGATCGTTGTACTGCAACACAAACAACACAAGTCTAACACAACCAGAGGAATCAAACTAAGATGTGACAGTCAACAAAGCAGCCCCCCCCCCCCTTTACCTCGCAGAGGGAGAATCATTGAGATGTTGAGCTGGTGACTCATCGCTGACAACAGTTAAAACAAGGGAGAGGAGGAGGAGGAGGAGGAGGAGCTGTGACATCACAACCCTCTGAGGAGATGATGGCTGAAACTATGGAAACAAGGCTCATCCCTCTCATGGCCCCCAGCACGTAAACCAGCAGGACGTCACACTCAACATGTCTCCGACATCATCATCCTCACATCACGTTGATCTGAGCAGCAACAGCTGGTTCAGAGGAACCACACATCTGGGCTGCGGTTCAGAAGAACCGCACATCTGGGCTGCGGGTCAGAGGAACCACACATCTGGGCTGCGGTTCAGAGGAACCGCACATCTGGGCTGCGGTTCAGAGGAACCGCACATCTGGGCTGCGGTTCCTCTGAACCGCACATCTGGGCTGCGGGTCAGGAGGCTCCAGGGGAGTGAGCACGTTCACATCACTCACCGGTGGTCAGTGTGTCCTCATGTCAGAGACACATATGTCACAACAGGAAATGAGCCTCATCATCATCATCTTCATCTTCACCTGACGCAGAGCAAACCGCCACACGACGTGTGAACGACATGTGAACAACATGTAAACGACATGTGAACGACATGTGAACGACATGTGAACATGCAGGAAGCTAACTGTGATGTAGCTCCAGTGCAACCTGCTCATCAGAAGCTACACGAGCTAACGCTAGCTGCGTGTTGACAGGTTCAACACGACGTCACAGCCGAGCTGCGTTCGTTTCCAAATGTCGGAAGTGAAGCTGATGTTAATTTGAAAAGTTAAAGTGAGCGTTTAAAAGAGAAGAAGCTCTACCTGTTCCCCGCAGCAGCAGGTCCGGGTCTGTCTGTCTGTGTGTCTCACTGTGTGTCTCACTGTCTCACCGCCTGTCTGTCTCACTGTCTGTCTCACTGTCTGTCCCACTGTCTGTGTGTCAGACTGACGGGCTAACCACAGCGCTAGCAGTTAGCTACATCCATACTTCCGCCTTTCACAGTAAAAACACTGTTATACCACCCATATATATCCGCTCTTCAAAAACACGAATATGTATTAAAATGGGTGGAAGTGTGATTTCTGTTTATACTCAATCTAATACCGAATGGAAATAATACCGTTGTTTTCCGTTAAATGAATGAAAGGCTGTTATTGTGTGCACGCGCACAGCTCACTGGCACATTCATTTGATGGGTGGATTTTGAACTTCTGCTCTTTTACTGTTGGAGGAAGATGAAATGAAATATTTTCTTATTTTATCAACTTCTTCGGCTCTTCTTACCGGAGCTTTTATTGTGTAAGACGTGACCGGAAGTTGTATTGTAGTTCCGGAGGCTAACGGAGATCATGCTAACCTGATGCTAACAGGGGACAGGTGCTGTGACGAGGTGTCTCCCGGGTGTTGTTGCCATGTGAACCGGTGGTTGCGCAGGTACGTTGGTGAATGTCCCTGATGGACGTCACGTGTTTGTCTCGTGTCGTGGTTTGGCGTTGGTGTCATGGCGCGTGCTGCGAACATCAAACGAGACTCTGAAGAAAAGTTAGAAAAGCTTTGATCTTCTCTCTCTGATCAGACTGAACAGCTGTTTCATCTGTTGGGGCAGTTTGATTCTCTCAGTATTTCTCAAGAAGAACTCTTGAATTATCTTTATGGGCGTGTTTAGAAGAAAATCATTTATGTAACTGAGCTGCAGCGCCCCCTGCAGCCACACGTGAGGACCACCCTCCCTCAGGAAACTATGTGGCTGTTACTGTTGCCATGACGACAGACGTCCCTTAAAGCCAAGTTCCAGCTACTTGTCTTGTAGCTACTTGTCGGGAGTCTTGTAGTCGTGAGTTCGTACAGTCGTGTGTAAACAACAGGAGCTCCTCACTGCTACGAACCTTCAGCCAGTCCTGCGCTCTGATTGGCTGATTAGTCTGTATCATAGTGACACTATAGAAAATATCAAAAAATGTATGTAAAAACATTGATACTTAGTTTTTTCGCTCAAAAGAATGAATCGCCGCATGTGCCTGCAGAGGGCGCTGTTCCATGAAAGTTACACAGTGTAGCTTTAAGCTCCTCCTCCATGTTCTCTGCTGTACTTTGAATTCTCCTACTTTTTATTTCACGTGCAGAGCATCATGGGGCGCAGCAGCAGTCGTACTCTCTCCCACGGCGTTCCAGTGGCGGCTGTGTGCCTCGCTGCCTTGCTCATGAGCAACGTCTTGATCTACCTTTATCTGGAGTCAGTGTATCAGACCGATGAACTGCTGGCGCCCTCTCATGGCGGCTGTTTGCCTCGACACTTTAAGATGGTGTTGATGAAGAACTGCACTCCGTGGCTCCAGTGTTCACAGATAAGAGCAGAAGTCCGCAAGCTGAAGCTGATTGGCCAGGGAGCTGTGAAGAAGGTAGACGCTCTTTTTAAAATGATTTTGATGTTCTAGAGCAGCTTCATCTCTCCACTCACTAACCTCGGCGTCCACTCTGCTGTCCTCAGGTCTTTCTGGCTGAGTGGAGAGCCCAGAAGGTGGCGCTGTCCAAACTGTCCTCTCTGGATTACCTGGAGGATTTTCTCCATGGACTGTCCATGCTACAGGCTCTGCAGGGCCCCCAGGTGGTGCAGTTGGTGGGATTTTGCCTTGAAGACCACACCCTGGTCACAGAGCACCAACCGCTCGGCTCCTTGCTCAACTTGGACGCTGTTTTTGCACAAGAGCAGCACCAGCAACACAACACGTGGCAAACACGACTGAGGCTGGCGACGGACTACGTCTCCATCCTCCATTACCTCCACAACAGCCCGGCCGGGCGGCGGGTCATGTGCGACTCCAACAGCCTCGAGAAAACGCTCTCCCAGTTGCTGCTGACGAGCGACTTTCACCTGGTGGTCAACGATCTGGACGCGCTGCCTGAGGTGGACCAATCCAGAGGCACGTTGGTGAGATGTGGCCACAGAGAGCTCACAGGGGACTTTGTAGCTCCGGAGCAGCTTTGGCCATTCGTGAACGAGGGGAAGCCATTTTCCGACGAGCTCATGCCCGGGTACGACGAGAAGACGGATATCTGGAAGATCCCTGACGTGACATGGTTCCTGATGGGGAGAGTTCCCGGAGGAGATTTAGTCCACTTCCATCTCTTTCAGATCCACGAGGAGTGTAAGAAGACGGACCCCAGGCTGCGGCCCTCGGCTCAGGACGTTTTAAAGGTGTACAGATCAGTCTACAGCAGCATGGTCCGAGACGCTGCTGGAATCAGAGACATGCTGTAGAAGAATGACTCTGAAAACTAGAGATCAGCTCGACGACCATCCACATGTCGACTTTCTGACCCACATGGTCTCAACGTTTTAGTCTTTGATGAGATTTGGTCCCTGAGATGTCGTCTGACCCTCAAGGATTCAGGACTCATTAAATCCTCTTTAACACCAGCTGTAAAGGTTTGGGACTCAGACTCACAGCCACTGACATACATGAATGTTCAAGCTACAGTTTGACAGTGTTGCAGTTTTAATAAAAACTGTTTTGTTACTTGAAAAAATCTTTTATTTTTTTATCAGGACGCATTATCAGGATTGTGTTACTGTTTTCACACGTGACGTCATCACGCACTCTAAGGAAACATCCATACTAATACATCTTTTGTTTAGAGCTAATATGACCTTTGTCCACACGAGCGCTCTGGTTCGTTATCAGTAAACAAACATGTGGGATCGTCTCCTGGTTGCTTAGTAACAGAAACTCCTCTGAAGGAGGAGCAGTGATTTCTCTTTGACGACGAGGTGGAACTGTAACTGACAGGAAGTGTTACTGACAGGAAGTGTTAGCGACGCTTTGTGTTCACTGCTGGTCGTCGAGTCATTTGACTGATGAGAACCAATCAGGAAGAGAACGTGTCATCGTTTACTAAAGTCTCAGTTTCTGTTCAGACTGAAACACAAACCCAGAGTTTTCAAACTAGAGCGAGACCAGTTTACACAAGTCTCTGATTCAGAGGCTGGACAGAAATCGTAACTGCAGAAATAAAACTTAGTAATGTGGATGAAATTGTGTGAAGTTGAGGATTTCTGTGCAAACACAAATTGATTTCTGAATATGAAAACAGAAACTTGGAACTGGAAGCCATCAAACTGGATTTTGATCCAGGAACTTAAAAAACAAGGCATTAAAGCAACACTATGTAACTTTTACTGAGGAACAGCGCCCTCTAGGTCTTGTTATCTGATCTACAGTTCAGCATTACTCTTTAACTTGGAGTTTTCTGATACAAGAATATGAAAATATAGGCAACAGAGGGTTTGGTTCAACTTGACGACAGTGAATCCAATAATGGAGATTATTGACATTTACAGTTTCCTTTATATAGGAGAGAAAATGTTGCTCTTCAAATCTACAACCACATGAAAAGAGTGATCCCATGTCCAGGCAGCGTCAGGGCGTCTCGCAGCCTGGTGAGTCCTGAACCTCTGTTCTGGGATGTGGGGGGGGTGATACCTCAGTAGAGATGTGCTCTCCACTGACACAGTCCCACCCGGCTCAGCAGCATCCGGATGTCTCGGTGAAAGGCTTTCGTCAGGATAACGTATAAAAACGGGTGAGCACAAGAGTTGAGAGGGTAGAAAAGAACCAGCAGCACCTGAGGAGGAAACAGGAGTCACACTTGATTCTCTCACTCAGAAATCTGGATCAATTAGAGTCTCACCTTGGAATCGGTGACGGTCATCAGTGGCCGGTGGAAAGCTGCAGACAAACCGTAAAAGCAAATGGGAGCCAGACACAGGAAGCTGGTGAAAATGAGGACGGCCATGCGTTTGGCCATGCTGGTGTCGCACCTGCTGGACTGGTGCTGGGGGTTGTGCACCATACAGTAGATGTGGAGGTAACACAAGCAGACCACCACGAACGCTGTGACGTTAATCATCAGGACGGAGACCACGTACGCCTGAGCAGCCGCCGTGTCCGTGTCCATCGGTAAACAGATGCTCACCCTCTGGTAACTGCTCACGCCAACCAGAGGAAGCAGAGCGAGGATCACGCACAGCAACCAGCCGGCGAGCATCAGTACGGCCGCGTGGCGTAGCCTCATCCTCCTGTCTGGCCTCATGGCGAAGAAGATGGCGTGCCAGCGCTGAAGGCTGATTAAAGTTAACGTGTACACGGACAGCTCACTGGCAAACAATGATAACGCCCCTGCTAGGTTACAGCCACTTCCTGTTTGCCAGGCGATAGCATAGTGGTAGTAATGGGAGTGAGTGTAGAGGTCGACGGAAGCGATGAGCAGCAGGTACGTCCCCATACAGAAGTCTGCGAACGCCAGGTGACCCATGAGGAAACGGGTGACGGACAGTTTCTGTCGGCTGCTCAGCAGGATGAAGATCACCAGCAGGTTCGCTGAAATGGCCAAAAGACTGACCAGCCACACCAGCACCCTGAGGAACCCCTGACTCATCAGGTCCTCACAGGGGTTCAGGGCGTCCGGCAGGGGCGTGCACAGGGGGCCGCCCACATCTGCGTGAAGTTCGTTACACAGCGAGAAGTCAAACCCTTCAGTGAGACGCTGCGTCGCCAACTCCACGTAAAACACTCCGTCGGCCTGAGGCGGTGCGGTCGGACACGTGGGGGCATCGTAGTAATGACCCAGGTACTCCGGAGACAGAGCTGCTGAGGATCCCTGCAGTTGTTCTCGAGCGCCGCGGGTCAGGTTACAGAAAACCGCCTCCGTGTGTCTGGAAGACAGAAGAGATCTGATATAGAACAAAGTTTATCCTCAACATAAAGTAGATTATGTGAAACGTGAAGCTCGTTATACATTTAAATAAAATGGATTGTTATTATTATTAAGGTTTAATCCGACCTTCATCACAGTCATTTATCACCAGGTTGTGTTTTCACCCTGCTCTTCCTCTGTTTGTGTGATATATATATATAATTATATATATCATTGATGCTCATGAGAGATTCAGAACTGAAGTAGTTTTTCAATAAAGTGAGAAAACAGATTCAAACTAAATGATTCCCCTGCTGAAGAGCTGGTGGCTCGTCTGGAATCTGAAGGACGAACTCAGGAGGGAAGCAAACACAGAAGAAGAAGTTTCCCAACACTTTCTTTTCTCCGCCTCACCCCCTCCATCTTTTCAGCAGTTGCAGGCCGCAGCAGTGGCTGGGGAAAGTCAGCGCGGCGCTCTGGAGATGCAGAAAGACGCTGGGGGGGGGCAGCACTTTAAGAGCCCAAGTGTTCTCAGCCCGGAGCTTTTCAATGGTCTGCAGGCCTCTCGAAGGCAGAGAGCGAACCTGGGTTTCTGAAAGGTCTCTGACAAAGAGTACACATCCATTCATTCAGACATCAAGCGTTTTCAAAATAAAGCTACTGGTTAATGCAAGAATATTATGTGACTTCAGAAAACCCCAGTAAGATTTACTGGTTTCTTCTCTGCTCATGTATTGACTCACAGGTGAGTTGGGCCGTGAATGACACCGTCAAATGCAAATTCATCGATTTGTTCCAAATCCACATTCCTGTGAAGATACCTGAAGGAAGGACAAAGATCTGAGCTTTTCAAATCATTACTGATCAACCATCCTAACGAAACTTCATCAAAACCTTTTAAACTCAGACTGCCAGCCAATTAGAAATATCAATAAGAGCTGTTGTCCCTACAGAAGAGCTCCTCATTAAGATTCTAATAGACCCACACTTCCTCCAGCCGGCTCCCGTTGAAGGCGTAGCTCTGGATCTCCTTCACACCGTTACTGTTCAACAGGCTGGAACCAGAGGAGCACACGTGAAGTCACCAAACACTTCAAATCTAAATGTACTGGTACAACTTCGGACTTAATCTGACTTCAAATGATCTGACAGATAAAACCTGGAGCTGAACTCACACAGTCAGAGCGTTGTCACATATCCCAGTGAAGGAATTAGCAGGAATGGTTTGTATGAACATGTTCTCCACTATCTCCCTGGGAACCACAGACCAGCATTACAGGTTTACACCAGTTCAGCTTTCACATACTTCAGAAGTAAAACACATTTCAAACTTACAGGATAAAATCCTCTTGAGTGGACTGAATATGATGAAGTGTAGGAAACGAGGTGAGGCCTGTGTTACTGATCCCCCTGCGTCCACACACATCACACACATCACACACATCACACACATCACACTGGTTATACACACACTTCATGGTTATACACACACTTCATGGTTATACACACACTTTATCTGTCGTTATATAAAACAACTACAAGCAAGAAAATCACATTTACTTACAGGTACGTTAAATTAGGAAGATTCTTAAACGCCTCCTGGTCGATGAACGACAGAGTTCTGATGCCAGTTAGTTGTCTGTTAGAAGACACACACACACACACACACACACACACAGAGACACACACAGACACAGACACACACTTGCTTGTTATACTTGCTGTTTAGCCACATGTTCCACCAGATTTGCAGTGAGTGTAATTTTTCACTAACTTGTTTCTAGAACTTCTAGACTTTCTACCTCCTACTTTAATGAGATATATAGAGTTAATCATCATGTGTGGCTGCAGGGGGCGCTGTTGCTCAGTCAAAGTGACACAGTGGTGCTTTAATAAAACTGTTACGTACATGTGTGTGAGTCTGGACAGGTTGTGGAAAGAATGTCTCTCCAGGCGTCTTAAAGAATCATCCTCAGAGATGTATCTGAAAACACAAGTCACAACATAAAGCCAGTTCTGTGATGAAGTCCCAGGATGAAACACAGAGAGTCTTACATGTGAGAGACGTTGAGCAGGTTGACGAAGGCGTTCTGAGGAACAGAGGAAAGTCTGGACCCGACGAGCCACCTGAAACACAAGCACATCTCAGACTGGAGTCCGGAGCGGAGGTCGGAGTCAGAGCAGCTTTCACTTACACCTCCTGAGTGCTGGAGTGGAAACCAGGCCAGAGCTCAGCTCCCACACAGGACACACTGAGGACGTCCCAGTCACACCGACACTCAGCTGGACAGGGATCCACAGACAGACACAGCTGGACGAGGACGGAGAGGACGGACAGGAGACTCAGATTCATGGTCAGAGCAGAGATTTGATGCTGAACAGAGACAGAGGAGGAGGAGGAGGAGGAGGAGGAAGAGGAGGAGGAGGAAGAGTTTGGTGAAGAGGGATCAGATTTAACAAGCTGCCACTTCTGGTTAGGACCTTCAAAATAAAACAGGTAAACAATGTGTCTGTTTCATACAGATGTCGTCAGCTTAGGTTTAAATTCAACTCTTCTTTATTTTATCCATTTCACCCGACTTTGCTTTAAATCCCTTTGTTCAGCAGCATCGATGAACTCTGAATAAACCTGAAGTAAATAAAGAGCTTTAACTTAGAACGTCACAAGGACCAGACTGTCCCTCACACTCGTCCCTGTCAGAAAACATGTCCCTGCTGTGTCCTCACATGGACTCTGACACTTCACACACATTTTACCAGGAGGCTGCAGGAGAAGATCCAGAAAACTGAGACTCGGACTCAGACATTTGTCCTCACACACAGAACAATAATAATAAATGAAAAGACGAATGTTTGTTCCTGTAATTCTGTGTTGAAGGTTCCGTGTGATGGAATGTGAAAGTGAATGAAGAGTCTTTATGAACTCAGTGGCTCAGTGATCAGAAACATTCAGACTGAAAGCACAGAGCTGATTGAATATTTAATAAGAAACCACAGCGCTGAAGGTTTTCATGGTGTATTTACATCATTTCAACACACTCCTACATCTAAAAGCAAAGCATTGTGGGTCATGTTACACACAAGTGACAAAATATGACACTTTAAATCTTCTACTCAGCTCTAATGACCATGTGGAACAGATAAATACATGTATCTTACACTTTTAAATCTTGTTTTCTAAAATATAAACGTATGTACCACATACTGCCACAGTAATTAATGCTGGTAATAAGCATGAATTACCAAATAAATATGAAATAAACTGAGTGTTAATGTAAAATACAGAAGTATGGCCGCGGTTAACACTTCTCTTGTTCATGGGGCAGCACGTCTACGTGGCCACGGCAGATTCTACGTTACTTACACTTTAGGAAACTATGGTTGGTTACAGAGCGTCGTGGTTATTTCACGCTTCATGAAGTGGTGACAGACTTTGGCAGATTTTAACGACAGTGAAAACATACACACACACAATGAGAAACGAATGCACACAATCCACGACTGCACAAATTAAAGCATCGTGTAAATATGAAGCCTTTTCCTTAATCCCCAGAATGCACCAGTCAGTGAATATTCATGATTTCAAGATGTGATCAGTGACACGCGAAGAGTAACGAGAAAGTTTCTGTCTGAAGAAAAACAAATGCTGGTGGACTTCTTTATGACGTTTTATGACGTCACCAGAATCACGCTGCATCTTACGGTGCGTTCAAGTGCTGTCGGAATAATCAGAACAATGAGTTCCCATGAAGCCACCTGAGGTCAGAACACGTCATCACTTACAAACAATCATTTTACAATCAGCTTTAAAAAGTAGCTTTTAACGAGAACTTGTCAAATGTTACTTCTGTTACTTGCAACCTGCACGTCCAGCACTTCTGATCCAATACAGACGTTTTCATGATTAACGTGCACGTGTCTGATTCTTTTGCTCTGTTTGTTTTCATGCAACGCTTGTGAAGACGAGTTGTTGAAACTTAACAACCTCCTTTCTTCACATTCCGAGTCAGAAGGACTTCAGGAGACCTGCGGCCGTCTGAGGAGCTCGTGAATGCACAGATAGTGATGAATTAAAGCATTATGGGAAAAGGTGAAAAACCAGGAATCTTTTTTCTTTTAAATGAATAATCTCTGGGTTCGTGTTCTGCTCATCAGCGGAAACATTAGAAACATTAAAGAGCCAAACTTTTCCTCCACCAGCGGGATGTGTTTGTCTAAAAGTCCAGTGATGAATACAAACATCCTCTCATTCATCATTTATTCATCGACATGAGTCCAGGCGTTGAAGTCCAGAGTTTCAGTGAAATGTCATCAGGTGACCGACGGCTGCAGAGGACGCCACCTACACGCTCATCACGCCGGCACAACCAACAGTAGCATGCACCTCGAAAGCATAAGATTCAAATCAGTGCACTTTGACCTGCAGGACGTTAAAGGCAGCCAGCGAGTTTCTCATCTTCATTTTTACATGTTAACTGGAAGATTACGACGGTGAATATATGGCCCAGTTTGCACTGATGCAGTTTCTAAAGCGTTTCAAACAGAAAGGCACCGTTGATATTTTTCTGCACTGAAATACCGTCGCTTCATACTCGTGTATGGCACTTTACCTACAAGACATCAACACCTTTGTACATTTTATTTATAAAACTCTTTATTCGCTACTTCTCTAAAATAAAAGTTTCATTTCTCGTTTATCTTTAAAAGTCTTTACACAGCAAATAATTTATAGAAAATAAAGGTTTAATCGTAACAGTTTCTTCTTTTCCTCCACACCAAAGATTTGCAGCATTGATCTTCACACAGCGACTGGATCAGGTCGGTTCGACTCGAGCGGCTCGTGGTCGTGACACGATGCAGAGTTAGTCCTGCTGCTGCCGGCAGCTCTGAGCAGCAGGGCCGTAGCTCTCTCTGTGGTGAGGAAGGGCGCGTGTTCCCCCTGAGGCTCCTCAGCTAACATGCGGTCACCCCTGGACTCCACGTCACGCAGCACGTGACCATTAATGACTCCTCCTGTTTTGCTGCTGCAGTCACTGACGTTGTTGTTTGTGTGGAGGACCTCAGGCGAGGCTGAGGGCGTCTGCTCTGTGGTGTCATACTGAACGTCCTCCAGGTGGAACAGCGGGCTGGGCGGTAAACTGTGAGCCATGTGACCGTGGTTGTAGTGAGCAGACGTCCTCTTCTGCTCGTCCCGGCTCTTGTGTGGCTGACGTGACAACAGCAGGGGGCGCTCCTCCTCACCAGAGGGGCTCAGGGCCACGGAGGGGTTGGAGATGGCCAGGCTGGACAGGGGGGCCGACATCTCTGACGGAGGAGACCCCGGGGTCACAGGAGAGGTCACCAGAGACACAAACCTACAACAGACAACACGCGTGTTAACACATGGATTTATATTTACAAAGTTCAGGTTCCACATCTGAACTTTGAATGTTCCTTCATATTCAACATTAATGAAACGGGTTCAAATATGGAGACTTACATTAACTTTGTCTGTGGACAAAAAGTCATCCAAGTCACTTTCACTTCTCTGAGTTTCCAGAACCCCCCCCCCCCCCCTCAGGGCCGAGGAACCGAACCTGACGTTTTGACCTAAGATCTTTACACCTTGTATCAGTGGAGCTGAAGACGTTCAACCCAGTGACTTCACCAGCGGCTGCTCAGCCTCGTCGTGCGACCACGTCATCGCCCGACACGTCTCAGGGAGACGACCTCCAGCTCTGTGTGCTTTTCACTGAGGTTTATCATGAGCAGGGGATTCGTTTCTTTTTCATTTACAGATTTTATCTCCCTGATGATTAATTAAATGTTTAGGTCATAGACTGTGAAAAAGATCAGTATCCACTTCCTCCCACTTTCCTGGACGCTGCCGTCTTCGGAGCTAGAGTCTGTGCAACATTTCTTTAACGTGTAACATGAAGGAGTATCGTGACCTATTTTCAGCCAGCCACCAGGGGGCGATTGAGGTGCTCAGGCTTCACTTTTGGGAGCTGTCATGTCGTCCATCTTTATTTACAGTCTATGTTTTAGGTTGTGATTTGGTCCTGATAAGTAGCAACCAGAGAAAAGCGGCATCGTGAATATGAATAAATATGAAGTATTTCCTCTGGCTGTGTATTCAAAGCTACTTTATTCAAACTGTTATAAGTGTTCACAGTTCAAATCAATCAGTTCATTCACCTGTTACCTTGCACGTTAAGACAAGTCGCTGTCGGAGTTGAGTGTGTCTCGGCGCATCTTTGAACGAGCACTTAAGTCTCTGGTGCCACCGGTCGCGTTCAGACGACCCCGAGCGCCCTGTGTGGCACTTTGGCTCTTCTCCGCCAATGACATCACCGAGACAGACTCAGTGTCAGACAGAACCGTGGCGCTCCAGTCATTACTCCAGCTGCGGAGACAGGGGGGGGCGTTTACATGGGGACAGGCTGCAGACTCTGGACCTCAACCACAGAAATATAACGCGGCTCGAAGTAAGATTCACTCGGCAGCACTTAAATATTTATATTCAACAACTGGAGCTACGTTCAGTTCAGTAAGCGAATGTTGAGCCTGACGTACGAAAGTGGACGAAACAGAGGACGTAAAGACGTGTGGTCGTCTTTACGTCCTCTCGACATGAAGCTCAAATATCTCAGACACGAACGCTGACATCTTGTGGTGATGATGTCATTTGCAGTCAGAGTCAGAGAAGGGATCATGGAGCCGTGGTAACGAGGTCCCGCCCACACAGGTGCTCAACCAATCATGAGTCAGTGTCAGCTGTCAATCATGACATCTCAGCCTGTTTTTATATCATCAGATAACTGATTCAAACCAAACTGATCAGAAACTTGAACAAACATCAGAGAGATGAGAACGAGCTGAAACGACAGAAACATCTTTGATAAACATTTAGATTCTTTAGTTTGGTCCATGTCCCATCTGCTAACATGGAGGAGGAGGGGTTGCATTTCACCAGCAGGTGGTGCAGGAGCGCTCGCCTCTGCACCACCTCCTTCATGGAGGTAATAAAATCTCATGTTTGCTTTGTACAACAAACACAAATCTGACGAGCAAAAACATAAAATAGAAAATCTATGAATTATTATTATTCTAATTAGCAAAGACACCGTTGTCTTCACATCAACACAGTTCACTTCCTTCTGATCAATAACTCAATCATCCACAGTATCATCATGTCAGACTCCACCCAACTATGTCCACTGGGTGGCGCTCTCATCCATCACAGCTCAAGGACAAACGTGTCGTGAGCTATTTCCAACAACGGGCATCGTTCCAAACAACCAATGACACCTTGGACCTGACGGGATGTAAATGACGGGACAGAATAAAACCCACACAGAACAAAGTGAAGAGGTTCAGCGCCTCAGGGATAAAAGTACGACACAAAACTAAAAATACAATTCTGTGAATTATTGTAAAAAAACAACATATTAATATATTTTACACATAAAATGTCATGTTTATTATTTCTAATAGTACTATATGTTCTGAAATGGTGAAAAGAAATATAAACACTTGATCTGTTTTATTGTGTATAAGTACCAGGTCACCAAGTTTAAAAACACACGCGTATGAAGCTGTTAAAGGTCCAGTCAATAACCCGTGTTTGTTACCTTCCAATGAGCCGTAATGTTCCAGCACCATGTTCCTACGGTGTCTCTGAATGGACAAACCAAACACTGGCTGCACCGAGGGGTGAGGGGAGCTGGCTGCAATCTACAACCTCACCACTAGATGTCGCTGAATCCTACATACTGAACCTTCAACGTAAGTAGCTCGAGACAATAATTTGTCATCACAACTTCACTCAACTCAAAGAGGCTGGAGCTCAGAGTCTTACACTTCCTGTTCGATCTCTGCAGCCGACATGTGGACGCAAGACTAACACCAGCTGCCCTGAGCTAAACTAACTGATCTAAACTAACTGAGCTAAACTAACTGAGCTAAACTAACTGATCTAAACTAACTGATCTAAACTAACTGAGCTAAACTAACTGAGCTAAACTAACTGAGCTAAACTAACTGATCTAAACTAACTGAGCTAAACTAACTGATCTAAACTAACTGATCTAAACTAACTGAGCTAAACTAACTGAGCTAAACTAACTGATCTAAACTAACTGATCTAAACTAACTGAGCTAAACTAACTGAGCTAAACTAACTGATCTAAACTAACTGAGCTAAACTAACTGATCTAAACTAACTGAGCTAAACTAACTGAGCTAAACTAACTGATCTAAACTAACTGAGCTAAACTAACTGATCTAAACTAACTGAGCTAAACTAACTGAGCTAAACTAACTGATCTAAACTAACTGATCTAAACTAACTGAACTAAACTAACTGATCTAAACTAACTGATCTAAACTAACTGAACTAAACTAACTGATCTAAACTAACTGAGCTAAACTAACTGATCTAAACTAACTGAGCTAAACTAACTGATCTAAACTAACTGAACTAAACTAACTGATCTAAACTAACTGAGCTAAACTAACTGATCTAAACTAACTGAGCTAAACTAACTGAACTAAACTAACTGATCTAAACTAACTGAGCTAAACTAACTGATCTAAACTAACTGAGCTAAACTAACTGAACTAAACTAACTGAACTAAACTAACTGATCTAAACTAACTGAGCTAAACTAACTGATCTAAACTAACTGAGCTAAACTAACTGATCTAAACTAACTGATCTAAACTAACTGAACTAAACTAACTGATCTAAACTAACTGAGCTAAACTAACTGATCTAAACTAACTGAGCTAAACTAACTGAACTAAACTAACTGATCTAAACTAACTGAGCTAAACTAACTGATCTAAACTAACTGAGCTAAACTAACTGAACTAAACTAACTGAACTAAACTAACTGATCTAAACTAACTGAGCTAAACTAACTGATCTAAACTAACTGAGCTAAACTAACTGAACTAAACTAACTGAACTAAACTAACTGATCTAAACTAACTGAGCTAAACTAACTGATCTAAACTAACTGAGCTAAACTAACTGAGCTAAACTAACTGAGCTAAACTAACTGATCTAAACTAACTGATCTAAACTAACTGAGCTAAACTAACTGAGCTAAACTAACTGATCTAAACTAACTGATCTAAACTAACTGAGCTAAACTCAAACTCATCTACACTCTGTTTACAGCAATGACGATATTTAGCTAGACTCCAGGGTTTTAAGTCACTGGAACAAAGGTCGTTCAAATACAATCTGCAGTTGTGAAGAAAAGGTTTCAGTTTGGATTTGACAGAACATGTTGAAGTTGCATCCTCACCTCTGGCTGGAGATGTGGGTGAGAGTTGTGGCTTCGTATTTGCTCGGGGAGAAGGTCGTCTCGGACGCCCTCTCGGCTGAATGCTGCGGAGTCGTCCCATTACATTTCTACAGAGGAGCAGAAATCCACAGCTGATGAATGTGGACATTCCACAGGCTGTGACGCCTTTTTGTATTTAAGCCTGAACGAGTAGCCGCCTACATTGGTGAGCTGCAAATCTTGAAGAGGCAAGTTAGAAATCCGACGTGCTCGGGCTGAGGTGGCAGAGTTGGGACCAATTCCAGCGTTGGTGTTGTGGTTCCTCTGATTCCTCAGAGTCTGCCTCAGACGGTCGTGGAGCTTCTTCCTCTGCTTCCTGTTTGTGAAGAAACAAAACCAGACAGAATATCTGAGGGCCGAGTTCCAAATGTACCGAACACACACATTTACCCCAAAGTGCATCTAATCTTATTATGGCTTGACTGTAGTAATGGTCATTCATATTTTTTACTTATTGAGGTCATTACAAAATACACTTCATGATATTGTTAATGTGTCCAATAGTGTCCCCAAACTATCTTTGGTCGGTTCTATGCAGACGATGTCCAACTTTATGTCTTAGTCTAATTTTCTGATCTTCACCAGCTTCACTCTTTGAGCCGAATCAAACCGTGTCATTAAAAGTTGGTATCAGCTGTAAAGTCCTGTCATTCATAGAAATAGACGCTGAACTACGTCACATCACATCTGATGTTTAAGTTCTGCTGAGTGATTATTAATAACTCAGATCTCAGCTAAACCAAGTGTTTGTTGTTTCATGTGATCTGTTAGTTCTGGTTTCACGTTGTACGTCCTGTGGTCATCACCTACGTGGGCGGAGTCTAATCTTCCATTTTTTAATGCTGTCTCTGCTTCCTGTGATTGGTCCAAAAGTCCAAACTATCCAACAAAGTGTTTTGACTCTGGAACAGAACCATGGTTCAGTTTGATCCAGACCCAGAACACCTCTTCTGCTCTGATGTTCAGGTTCAGACTGAACCATCTGAAGGTCTGAAACAAACCAGGTGTGGACGAGTCCAGGTAAGACTCGTGTCACCATGGTGACGGCTTCACTGTCCTGCTCCTGTGGTCAGAGGTTCAATAGATCCTCGTTTATTCTTTAAGCTTCTTGTGGTCTTTGGTGTCTTCACAGTTCACAGTTGGGTCTTTTGGGGGCACTACTGAACATTATAATAAAATCAGGATGTGTAACTTTAAGTTATGAATCAGACGTAAAAATGTGACTTGAATTACTTTGTTTTGCAGTAGGCAACCACACACATGATTCCAACGACTAGGAGTGCAATGCAGATTCCTGATATTGTTAAAATACGTTTCTGATACAGCTCCTCAGCTTCTGAAAAAGAGGACAGTCCATCTTAAAACATAGTCTCACACACACACACACAAACCATTCCCACCATGAACCCACAACAGGAGAAAGGGTTCAGTCACTGGTGATGAGGATATAACGCTCTGTAGCTGGGAGAGACAGTGCCCCCCCCCCCCCCCCCCCCCCCCCCCCTTGGCCAAACACAGTAACTATCACCGTGTGCTTCCTGTGCTGCTCTGACTGATTCAGGCTGAACTGACTCTGTTGACACTGACGCACTTGTAAGATTCAGAGGTCGAAATCGAAGCAGCAGACTCTGACTTTGGTGGGTGGAGCTTAAAAAACACTGGATCCTACATTTCCCACAATGCAGCTCAACCCTCGAAAGTCTCTTGACATTAACATTGTGATTTTTCTTAGCTTCAGTTTCCTGTGCAGGAGAGCAGCTTCCTTACTGCAGACTTTGGGCTTTTTAACTTTCCAGAACTTTTACATTCACAAAACAAACTTTCTATCACACTAGAAGAAAGAAACACTGACAAAATATAATTTGAGAAAATTAAAGGAGGAAGCGTATTTGCATATTTCATATAATTTTGTAATTTTGCAAAAAGCATAGAGTTTTTGAACAGCACCTAGAAACCACAGTCTACAGCAGCATGAGACTGGTTTACTGACGAAGCTAATATACTGATGTTCACATGTTAGGACATTTTCTATAAGATATAAGATGTATAGATAGAAGATGTATAGATAGAAGATGTATAGATAGAAGATGTATAGATATAGGATGTATAGATATAAGATGTATAGATATAAGATGTATAGATATAAGATGTATAGATATAAGATGTATAGATATAAGACGTATAGATAGAAGATGTATAGATAGAAGATGTATAGATAGAAGATGTATAGAAATAGGATGTATAGATAGAAGATGTATAGATAGAAGATGTATAGATATAGGATGTAGAGATAGAAGATGTATAGATAGAAGATGTATAGATAGAAGATGTATAGATAGAAGATGTATAGAAATAGGATGTATAGATAGAAGATGAGGCTGCCCTCAGTGTGATGAGCGCAGGCTGCGAACAGGAAGAAGGGAGAAGAGCTGGAGACAGACGTCTGGGCAGGAGGAAACAGGAAGGAGACGACAGGAGATGATGGAGGAGGAACGTGATGCTGCTCTACAGTTTCATGCTGAACACTGGTCACAACAGGAGAAGCAGGGGGGGGGAGCTGAGGCGGTGACTACATGTATACAAACACACGTTTATATGTGTGTTTGTATACATGTACATACACACACATATATATAATGTGAATGTTTATGATCCTTCATGTTTAGTCGAGGGTTTTATCTTACATCTGCAAACTAAGAGGAAGGAACAATCCATACCCATAAATTCAATCCCCAGATGTTCTGTCAGTGCAGAGAGGTGACACAGAAAAGAGAGTTGGATTTTACAGATGACGTAACATTCGTTTTTTCTTTCAAACTTATGCAGCAAAGATCTACACAAACCCAAACTGTAGATCCTCTAATCTCACTGAGCACTTTATTAGGAACTACATACTAATACTGGGAAGTTCTTTGCTCTCAAACAGTTGTTTGTGTCATTGATTCCATCCATAGACTATTTATACTGATGTTCATCGACTGAGTTTGCCTCTAAACCGCAACTCACAGACTTCACCGGCTTCACGACAGAAACAAAGATCAGTTTCACAAAGACGAGATGTTCAGTGTCCAGCTGATGTAACCGTCAGACACACACTGCACCTGATCCGATCCTTACATCACACACTGCGGTCTTTTCATTTGGACTTCTCAACAAAACTCACTTTTTGCCAGATCTTAGAGACTGAGAACATCACTGACGATTTCAACCCACAGACAAAAGTAATACGATTCAACAGCAACAGACGACATGTCAGTGTTGATTATACTATTTTTGTACCTTGAAAATACTAAAACTAATACTAATATCAACTCGAATGAAATATTGAAGACATTTTGTACTGAAATGATTTGAATACAGTATCATACACTTGATGGTAACAGTGGTTAGTGGTGTGAGGCTCAGCAGGCGGCAACACTCGGAACTAAACATGCTGTGATAATCATGCACCATCCCATCATGTAACTTCAATTTGATCATCAAACACATTCTGTGAATTCATAAAACAATAAGAAGCATCTGAAGATCAAACACATGTAGAAAGTGAGAGAAACTGTGTCTGGATCGTTGAAATGAGACAAATGCTCCAAACCAACTTCTGTGGAAATTCAGAGTCATTTTACCTGAAGTTCTGGAAAACGTGTCACAGACAAAACAGACTGAGGATCAACAGACTGAGGATCTACAGACTGAGGATCTACAGACTGAGGATCAACAGACTGAGGATCAACAGACTGAGGATCAACAGACTGAGGATCTACAGACTGAGGATCTACAGACTGAGGATCTACAGACTGAGGATCAACAGACTGAGGATCAACAGACTGAGGATCTACAGACTGAGGATCAACAGACTGAGGATCTACAGACTGAGGATCTACAGACTGAGGATCAACAGACTGAGGATCTACAGACTGAAGATCAACAGACTGAGGATCAACAGACTGAGGATCTACAGACTGAGGATCAACAGACTGAGGATCAACAGACTGAGGATCTACAGACTGAGGATCAACAGAATGAGGATCAACAGACTGAGGATCAACAGACTGAGGATCAACAGACTGAGGATCAACAGACTGAAGATCAACAGACTGAGGATCAACAGACTGAGGATCAACAGACTGAGGATCAACAGACTGAGGATCTACAGACTGAGGATCTACAGACTGAGGATCTACAGACTGAGGATCAACAGACTGAGGATCAACAGACTGAGGATCTACAGACTGAGGATCAACAGACTGAGGATCTACAGACTGAGGATCTACAGACTGAGGATCTACAGACTGAGGATCAACAGACTGAGGATCAACAGACTGAGGATCAACAGACTGAGGATCTACAGACTGAGGATCTACAGACTGAGGATCTACAGACTGAGGATCAACAGACTGAGGATCAACAGACTGAGGATCTACAGACTGAGGATCAACAGACTGAGGATCTACAGACTGAGGATCTACAGACTGAGGATCTACAGACTGAGGATCAACAGACTGAGGATCTACAGACTGAAGATCAACAGACTGAGGATCAACAGACTGAGGATCTACAGACTGAGGATCAACAGACTGAGGATCAACAGACTGAGGATCTACAGACTGAGGATCAACAGAATGAGGATCAACAGACTGAGGATCAACAGACTGAGGATCAACAGACTGAGGATCAACAGACTGAAGATCAACAGACTGAGGATCAACAGACTGAGGATCTACAGACTGAGGATCTACAGACTGAGGATCTACAGACTGAGGATCAACAGACTGAGGATCAACAGACTGAGGATCTACAGACTGAGGATCAACAGACTGAGGATCTACAGACTGAGGATCTACAGACTGAGGATCAACAGACTGAGGATCTACAGACTGAGGATCTACAGACTGAGGATCTACAGACTGAGGAACAGACTGAGGATCAACAGACTGAGGATCAACAGACTGAGGATCTACAGACTGAGGATCAACAGACTGAGGATCAACAGACTGAGGATCAACAGACTGAGGATCAACAGACTGAGGATCAACAGACTGAGGATCTACAGACTGAGGATCTACAGACTGAGGATCTCCAGACTGAGGATCAACAGACTGAGGATCAACAGACTGAGGATCTACAGACTGAGGATCAACAGACTGAGGATCAACAGACTGAGGATCAACAGACTGAGGATCAACAGACTGAGGAACAGACTGAGGATCAACAGACTGAGGATCAACAGACTGAGGATCTACAGACTGAGGATCAACAGACTGAGGATCTACAGACTGAGGATCAACAGACTGAGGATCAACAGACTGAGGATCAACAGACTGAGGATCTACAGACTGAGGATCAACAGACTGAGGATCAACAGACTGAGGATCAACAGACTGAGGATCTACAGACTGAGGATCAACAGACTGAGGATCTACAGACTGAGGATCAACAGACTGAGGATCTACAGACTGAGGATCAACAGACTGAAGAACGACTGCATCAAAAGGCCGTCTCATTTTAAAAGCTCCTTCAAACATGGCCGACGCATGCGTCCTTCAATGCTGGAGCATTGAAGGACGAATGGGTGGAGCCTGCTCATGCCACCTGATCCTCGCCCACTCTAGGTGGTTGCATGTCGGTGAAAAGCCAACGATTCGGCCGATTGGCAGCGAACCACACGAGCCTCGTGGTCCCGAGCTCTGGATCGTGACTACGAGAATGGGATTGTGAATACGAACGGCCAGAAGGAGTTTTCTCGGGTGTTTGAGCTCGGCCTGAGTCCGGGGGCCTCATGTATAAAACAGTGCGTAGGATTCATACTCAAAGTGTACACGCGCACAAAGGCGGAAAATTACGTACGCAAAAAAGATTCAGATTTATAAAACCGTGGCCACGCACACATGAAGGCAACGTTCCCTTTATAAATCACAGTCCACCTGGAGAGGTGCGCATGGGGACCTGCCTCATGCCCCGCCCCCTACACGACCACATTCAACCATGGTCAATGTCACCTCATTAATATCAAAGCACTGTCATGTTCACTGCAGCAATTTTACACACACACACACACACACACACTGCATAAGAAGTACAGTGGTACTTGTGATACAGGCGCGGTGTAATAGAAGATATTAAAAAATAGTAATCACTCGGTTCTGTAACTGTTATTTTTAGCCATTTTACCGTAATTTGCTTTTAGTTGTTTTAATATCTTTTACAATTGAAGGTTCTTATGGAAGAAGTTTGTTTTTACAGATCCCAACGTTTGCGTGAGAAGTGGCGTACGCACAAAATGGAGTCTGAAATATGAGTATGCAACACTTATAAATGAGGCCCCTGGTGAGGAGACATCTAGAGAACAACCGCTGCTCCTCCATGTCCAAGGGGGACGGTTGAGGTGGTTCAGGCATCGAGTCAGGATCCTCCTTCCTTTGGAGGTTTACTGGGCACGAGGACTCAGAACTGGGGGGACTACATGTCCCATCAGGTCTAAGAACGCCTCGGGATCTACCAGGAGAACGCCTCGGGATCTACCAGGAGAACGCCTCGGGATCTACCAGGAGAACGCCTCGGGATCTACCTCTACCTGGCTCATATTCTACTTGGTCTGCTACCTCTGAGGCCCCAGGCCGGCTGAGCAGAGGATAATGAATGAGTTGTGTCTTTAGTTGGAACCGAAGGTGAAGGTGTGGCCTCCTCTCTGTGTTGTGGATGGTATTTAAATAAAGGCCACATTTAAGCATACAGGTAAAGATAAGAAGTCTTCAGGTTTAAACATGTGCAAGTGTATTTGTGGTTGTTTGAAATGGAAATAAACTAAATAAACTTGAACTACTACAGAACCACATGCAGTTCTAACAATCCTAAATAGAAAACACCAATACAGAGAAACTTGAACATGCAAAAGGTTTGAGGGCTGCATAAACCACAGGTCTAAGGAGGAAGGTAAAGCAACAGGAGCACAGCACAAGAACTGTTAGGGGAACATGCCCAAGTCCAGCAGACTGAAGAGGAAGCAGACATACTGTAAAAGCTGGCCATTACATAGTTTTGGCAGCGATCACCAGTAAATTCATTTGGACACCTGAGTAGGAAATAAAAGAAACAGAGAAGAAGAAAGAGAGAACGAGTTAATTCATACAAGAGCTGTGCAATACCCACAGCAGTCATCACTGGTGTTGGCAGGAAGGGCCAGCTAGACGTGTCCAGCTATCGTCTGCAAGGTCAGGGAATCATCTCAGACCTTCAGAGCTCTGAGTCGTCTCCAACTCGCAGAGATCATACGAGAAGCTTCTGTTTAGCGAAAGCCCTCCATCGAACTCTGCAGGTTCCTGTCGGAGCAGCAGACTGAAATTTGCATGTATGTCGTGGCCACTCCGGTCCGGTCTGTGTCTGTGATGTAATCCTATGTGAGGACAACCTGCTCATGTCCACAGAGATGTATGGCAGAGTCCTGGTGTCCTGTAGAAATGTTCTGACCTCCACCGAGGAGCTGATGCTTCCTTTGCTGTTTGCTTGTCTGTTAGCAGAACTACATAAAGACTACAGAGCTTTGATAGAAACTTGGGGTGTGGTAACATGGCAGGAGGTCGGAGGTGTGGAGCTCTTCCATTGTCTTCTTTCTGATTTCTTCAGAATTGCTTGATGAGAGGTTCTTTAAAATGTTCATTGATTTCCCAGATAATTAACGAATGTCAGGGACCGTCAAAATAAAATCAAAAACTGCTGCCTTACCGAGGACATAGTGTTCATGTCTGTGAAGATCTTCATGGTTGTTGGAGAAAACTTGAATCAAGACGTGAAGTTTCACCTCCTTCATTACTGACTGGTGGAGATTCCAAGGTATTTAACCTCTCAGACCGATGATGTCACCAGGAAGTGACATCATCGTCCAAGCCGTCACAGCCAGACAGGCTCCGCAGCTCAGTGGCAGAGCTGGGAAATGGCCTGGTCTGACATCAATGGTTCCCAATGACCTCATTATCATGGTGCATGCTCACTATTCCTGTGCATGTGGATGTGGGTCGTTTTCACTGGTTGTGCACCTTTAACTTTCCTTAACTTAGCATGCGCGGCGCGGCTAGCACATCAGTCGTGTGTCTACGACCTGTCAACGAGGGAGCATCAAGATTCCCACATGGCTCAGAATTCCTGGATAGAGACTGGAAGAAACTTTAACGACTCTATAACTCTTCTTCTTTGCTTTGTCTCTGGCACTGAGTCATCACGCTTTATTCTTTATCCTTGATCCAGGACTCTCAACCAGAGAAGCCTCTGAGACGTGAAACCTCCTCGAGGATCTACAACCTCGTCCTGTTTGGTTCTTCCGGGACACAGTGGACCACTGGGAACAAAGTTGGGATGTGGAGAAAACCGATTACCAGAGTGGTCTCCTATGGTTTTCTGACGAGATGGAGGTGAGGATGAATGGGAGGAGCATATGTTTCACCTTCAGACAAGCCTGAGATGGAGGCATTTCTCTGACCAGCGTGGATGGAGTGTGATGAAATGTGACGTACATGCAAATTTCAGTGCCCTGCTCCGCAGCGGAGAGAGAGCTACAGCCTTTAGACTCTTTTAGGGGACCATGGCGATTGTATCACCAGATTTGATCAGCGAATAAAAGGGAAACATGGAGTTCTCCACAGTTTCTTGGAGGAAACATGAGAGGGGTGAAACACCAGCAATGACATGTGGGATTGAATACAGTTGTGTTCACATACGTTTTGGGTCTGAGACCGTCTTAAGCACAGCTCGTTCACATCGGTGCCCAGTGAATCCCGCCAAGCACCTGGTTGATGGGTAGAAACGACAAGAGATAAACAGCACTGACATGTTACACACAAGACGAGGACACACACGGACAAACACACAAAGACATCCAGAGCACAGTCACACGGCGGGATCCAGGAGACGCCTGATCTCAGGGTTCTTCATCTGGGAAGAGATTCTTTAACACACAACTCCTGCACCAGGACACATTCATGCAGCACACGGGACTCGTGGTTCCTGAAAAGGACCTGAAGGCCCCGGAAACTCTCCAGACTCCAGAAACTGCAGCGGCACAAACTTACGGTGATTTACCCCTTTGCCCTGATACCGACCAGCTAGCAATGGATCCATGCAATTAAGATTATGTAATCAGATTACAAAAACAAGTAACTTTAATCAACCCAGGTTATACTTGAAAAAGTAATGTATTACAGTTACATTTTCAACGATCAAAATGTGGCAATATTAAAATAATTATTAATAAAAAGCTAATTTGACACATCAGCTCCACCTTGTGGCGGGTGAAAGAAGCTTTAAGAAACAGCATTTTCAGCAGATGGAGGAAATGACAACAGTAATAGTTTAATAACAGGTCAGCGTGGAGATGATCATGTCGTACCTGCAGAGAAACTTTGTGCTGCCGGGCGTGATTTCCAGGGTGAAGCACTCTCCTCCGTTCACGCAGTAGTTCCTCTGGCTGTCGCTGCAGCGCGTCACATGACTGGAGGTCTTGGTTGTAGTGGTGGTGCTGGTGGCTGGTGACGACACCGGGGTTAGTGGAGCTCATACGTTACAACATCCTGACTGTTTGTTAGAGTCCCATGGATTTTAGAGGGAACCGATACCAATACATGGTCTGATGTGTATAAATATGTATATATATATACTATATATAGTATATATATATATATACAATCCAATACTACCAGGGGTTGACAAACCTTTCAGCCCCTGACCCACAAAATAACTGTAACAGAGACTCGTTACCCTCAGACGGGTTAAAGCAAAGGACAAGTATTCTCAACAAGTATTTCACAAAATATAAATAAATGACTGTTGTAATGTTTCCTGTTGTAAATGGAGATATTGTCGTGTTGCTGCAACTATTGCTGTCACTAGTCTGTAATACTAATGTAATACTAATGTAATACTAACGTAATACTAATGTAATACTAACGTAATACTAATGTAATACCTACTACTACCTAACACTACAGAGATTTCCCTGACTCAGGTCCAGGGTCTGCAGGGGAGTGGGTGCAGTGAGCCAACATGGAGCCTCCTGATCTCAGCATGACGCTGCACTTTTCTGCACTTCAACAATCAGCCACCTCAGATTAATCCTGATGAAGGAATGAGAAATGAAGACAGATTCTGCAGCTGAGAGGAATGTGAGAAGTATGAATATAAACCCAGTCTTGTGTTTACTGAACCTGATCCATTAATACGTGTTTGAATGAAAGCAGATTTCTGCTTGGTTTTCACTGGTGGATCAGAACTGCCTGAGCTGGGCTTGTGTGCGCAGAGCGATCCGGCTGCTGCAGTGGACGGTGTTTCTACCAAGTGTCGTCAAGGGCAAAGCCTGATGCACTGCACCAGCAGAAATCTGCCTCCGCACGAAGAACAGGAAACAGCAGCCGCGTCTCCCCGGGTGAAAAAGCTGAATAATTTAAATGTGCATCAAAAATCGACACATTTTTATCAACATTTGTCACAAAATCTAGCAAAAAGAATGATGGAATAAATGTTTGCATGAAAATGTAGTTGCCAGTTCTTCTTTAAGATAATAAAATGAAAAATGAAAAGAATTTTACAAGCTGATATTTTTTTTACTTGTAAAATTCTTTGCATTTTTCATTTTATTCAGTTATTTATTTATGAGGATGGATTCTCAGCAAAAAACCGACCTTGACTGTGGAAGAGAACTGGAGGAAGAGACACACAAAACCAAATGTGAATAGAATTCAAGATATCATCAATTTCAAATTTGAGGTGATTTGGAAACGGGGCCTTCCTATTTGTTAATCCTCACTTAAATGTTGAATGTGTTTTTGTTAATAAACCGGCCAGTACAGGGTTAGGACATTAAAAGACACTTTCTGTTCATGTTGATTTAATGTGTGTTGTAAAATGTTTTCATGCTCTAATGTTCAGAATCACGTTCCTCAGACTGTCCACTGCTGCAGCTCCTCTGTTCAGCCTCTGTCTCACACTCTTGGTTTTAGCTCCTGTCTCTTTAAGACCCCCCCCCCCCCCCCCCCCCCCTCCGGATGAAGCCCAGTCTGCTCTGATTGGTCAACAGCTTCCATCATGTGAAAGAAAGGTCGGCCTCCTGGCTTGGTGAGGAAGTAACGAGATGTTTCAGACGCATCTGCCTTTACCTCAGACTTTAACATTTAAACATAACTACAGTGGAAACTGTTTGTATTGAATATTATAACAACTGTCAGATTCTGTACGTTTACATATGTGCTCATGTTAATGATACGATATTCAGTGTAAACTACCGGAAATGAATCTGCAGCTTTTAAAGTGACATAATACCTGGTTTGGTTTGTTTCCATTATTCCATGATGCAATGCATTGTGGGAGTACAGAAGTATCTTTCAAAGTCATAAAACAATATATGTGAATGTTTTAACATAACATCACCATTAACATCAAATCCAAGAGTAACTCATCAGTCATGGTTTAACCAGCCGTCACCAAATTACAGCTGAGAACCTCCAACAAGCTGGTTTCATTCATTCCACACAACTTCCTGTTTGTAACTGAGTCAGAAGATGGATTTATATTTGACAGGAAGTGGAGGAGACGCTGACTCATCAGAAACTGAGACATATCGGAACTCTGCTGCGGAGCTGATGAGCTGCTGTGACCTCACTTCGGGTTTTAATCTACGAAATGAACAACATCTGTATTAACTGAGACATTAACTCCTTACAAAGTGAAGAGTCATCGTGGTCTCCTGTTCACAGCCAATCAGACACCTGCTCTCTCAGCTCGGGCCCAGGCAGTGGCCACCCCCCTGGTCAATGTGGCCGCTCACCGGTCGGGTGACGCTCGAGGACCAGATGCTGATAAACACTCACCTCCAGGTGTCAGGTGAGAATCTGAGACATGTGATCGACTCGTTTATTTCATGAAGGTCGACTTCTCTGCTGTAAACTCTGAGTCCGGACACACAGAGATAGTTCAGCCTCATGTGATGCTTCTCACCTCCAGCCCAAAGAGTAGCAGCAGAGAATAAGAAACACTGGGAATTCTTTTTGGTTTCCCAGAGTTCCACCAACATCTGTCTGGAAGTTTCTTCTTCTGACAGATGAACAATCATTGGTTCCTGTTCGTTGATCCCTCACTTCTCCTCTGAAGACCTCCAACCATTTCTAATTCACTACCTCAGCTCAGAATTCAACACTGAGTCAGTCGGTTAATACAGAGATTAGAGGAGGCTAATCCTTCACTTAGCCCCCCCCCCCCATCCCACCAGCGTCACCTTCAATTAGCCAACCCAGAGACAGTGTCATAAATCTCAGTGATGTGACTACAGCAGGAGCGTCATGGCGGTGAGCCGCTGGCAGACACAGTATTAGTGGGTTGTTTCTCCCTGCGGCGGAGGGATGGAGGGGGCATCAATTAGCCTCCAGCAGGATCTGACCTTGAAATGGAGCACGGGCAGAAAACAGGAAGTCTCCCTGTACCACAGCCTGGAGTTTGTGTCGTGCATCATTTATTGATTTTCACTTTTTCATGGCTGGAAATGTGCATGCACTTTTAAGGGACTTCAGCGAATACGCTCAGACATAATGTCTCTACAACATCCGTCAATGTCGTGTGTGGCGTAGTTTAAAGATGATTAATATTTAAAGAGGAAACCACACATCGACTCAGTGAGGTATGTTAGAAGTGTTGTTTCCTGCACCTCTCTGCGTTGCAATATTTCAGAGGCTTAGTCACCGGCCTCTCGGCTGTCGTCTGCAAGTCACAACGTGTCTGCTGCGAGGCAAAGTCCTGACAGAGACGCTTCCTGCCTCACACTACGCAACATTTACACAATCACTGCAAAAACATTTCAATCAGTTTGTCTTGTTTTTGGACATTTGTCTTATTTTGTCTTTTGTCGCAGTCCAAGGTTACGCAGGACCACTTCCTGTCTGAGGCCCCCGTGCTTTCATGAACATGTGTTGGGTACTTACGGATTGTTGGGACGATAATGTCGTTGAATTCCTGTGTGGACTGGGGGGTCTGCTTTGGGACGGGGGTACGTTCAGCGTTGTACTTCAGCGTCACAGAGGGATCAGACTGAGTCACAGCTGGAGTCTGAGGCGCGTACGGCCCTCGTGTGGACAGCTCCTCCACTAAAACCTCCGGATGTCCTGGTGTCACGGGGACGGCGGTGGTTAGGGACACGGGAGACAGCGATGAATGAGGGATCGACACAGTTAGTCCCAGCGTGGGGTCGACTGATATGATAAATGGGTCCTGTCCGATGCGTTTAGGGTCTAAGTGTGTGGGCGGCTCGTACTCGAAGATCTTATCCACAAAGACCCATTTGAGGCCAGCGGTGCAGAGGGCTAAGCTGAGCAGACAGGCCAGGATGGGCAGGATGCAGATTTTCTCAGAGTGCAGGCAACTGTTAATCTGTTCCATCTCTATGCACACACAGCAGGTCCCTGGCAAGGCCACAATTCCCAAAGCCCCCAGATGCTCCCCATCACCATCACCGCCTCCCTCTGCAGCTCCCTCAGCGCCCTCCTCCCCGCTCTCACCAGCTGCCTCCGTCTCCTCAGGTTTCTCCTTGGGGACTTGTCCAGAATCAACAGTGGAGCCGGTGGGGGAGGCAGATCCAGGAGGGGGAGCCGGCCCTGCAGAGAGGTCGTCCATTCCCTCAGTCATCCTGTCCAACCACCGGATGAAGAGTCTCCGAACACCTCAACTATTAACTCAGGGCGTCACACGGTGGCTCTCCGCCACCGGGCACCACCGGCACGTTTTCCATCGTGATGCTGCAGAGTCTTCAGACGGAGGTGAACCTTGTTAACAGTCTGGGAGGTTTGAGCAGAACCTTCTGCACACGAGCTCCTTACTCATGCTCTTTCACCACAAACACAATCATCGGTCTCTCTATAGATTCATCAGATTTGCTGCAAGCAAAAAAAAAGATTGCCAGAGAATTAGAGTCCTTAAATGTTGCGTCTGTTCTGTGGTGAGCGGAGGAGGTGGAGTCACTCACCTGAGCACTTGGGCAGAAGAGGCGTAGTGATGGGCCGGCTGCAGCTGCAGCAGCTGGAGGGCAGAGGACGGGACGGACGCTGCAGAGGACGGGACGGACGCTGCAGTGGCGGGACGGACATGCTGTCTGGTCTGTGAGATCCCAGCAGCTGAAAGGCTGAATCATCAGGGAGCGGCAGGTGCCCTTCCTCTGCCACAGAAACAGATGAGTAAGGGGAAAGAGAGAGAAAGAGAATGAGAGGGAGCAGCAGGCGGAGGGAGGGGGCTGCAGCAGAGGAGACGGGACACTCCCCTTCTCTCACCCCTCCTCTCTCACTCCTTCCTCTCAGCAGACCTCCTCCCTCTCCTCCCTCTCCTCCTCCCTCTCCTCCTCGCTTCCTGTCTGCTGGTGAGTCCCGGCTCCCAATCCCAGCTCAGAGCAGCAGCAAGTTCCTACTTGATCCAATTAGAGCCACCGTCAGCCAATCACACGCCAGCAAACTGCCGCCCCCCCACAACCACTCCCCATTGATTATGCTGATACTGAAGGGTGTGTTTTTATCAGGGGGAAGGAGCCACAGAGGCAGACACACAATCCAGCACGAGGACGCAGCCATTGTGTCTTCCCAAGTATCTGCAGTCAGGGTTAGGGTGATACAACAACACAACAACACAACAACACAGCAAGACAAGACAAGACACAACAACAAGACAACAACACAAAAACACAACAACAACACAACAACACAACAAGACACAATTACACAACAACACAATCGTTTTTGGAATATAGAACTAGATGGTGAACATCTCTTGTGCGTTTGAAAGTAGAAGTTACCAACTACCAGAGGATAACCTCAGTTGTGTATCTTAGCGTCATCAAGTGTTTTGTCCACAACAACACAATAACACTATAACACAACAACACAACAACACAATAACACTATAACACAGACAATTTGATAATGAAAACGTCCATTCAACTGATATAAATAAGTTCCTCACCTTATCATACTTAGCAGTGGGGGGTAACTGGAGATATCAATCTCCTCACTCTGCCTCTCACTGTGACTGAAAGCCCCCAGACCACCAATAAAACCATTAAGTCCACAACCCCCCAGCTCAGCTGCTCCCAGACCGACCGGACCCGTTCTGAGGAGCCGCAGCTTAAACAAGATGAAGATCAGCAGAGAGGTCAGGGGACATTGACACTGTGGTGACCCTCTCCAATCCAGAGACAGAATTAATCCCAGTAATGGTTCCTGTGTTGGAGCACTTCCTGTCGGGACCTGAATTAGAGACCTTCATATTGATCCACCTCCAGTGTCTCTGTGTGCAGACGACACAAAGTGACAAAGGGAAGAAATACACAATACCATGAATGGAAAAGAACATTTCACATCGAAATTATCCATCAATAGATCAATCATTAAACACAGAACCTTTTACTGCAGTTAAATAAATGAAATACGAGACTTTGTGAATATGGGCTTTACAAATGAAATTTGTATAATTGATAAATATTTAATTGCACTTGGATAAAAGCAAATTATTAAATTAATACAGAAAATATAACATTATATAACACAAAATGGTTCTATTTATACATCTTATTCATGTATGTGTTTATTTAGCCACATAGTGACATCATCATGATGTCATTTATACCATCTGATGACATAGGATTGGTTAATACACAAACTGTAGATTGTGTCTCTAATCTTATTGGTTAAAAATGTATGTATTACTACACTGTAAGTTAACATGTTCACACACACAGACACACACACACACTGACACAGTCTCATGATGCTGTGTACATGTACACAATGACTCAGCAGGAAATACCTCTACCAGTGGGTTCAGTGACGTCACCTCAGTTACTCACTTCGTTCATTATAAGACAGACGGACGAGTGAGACGCAGACAAACCAAACCACAATGATTCCAACATCAAACGTTGTTCTGGACTTATATGGTTTTATTTTCCCTTTGTCGATCCCTTCCATTGATAACACACAACACACGGAACACAGGCATCATGTAAACATGTCAATCAACGCTGATAATAACAATTAAAAAGCTAGTGCCACAAGTTTCTTTAAAAAAACCAAGAGCTGACACGTCCGTCCTGCACACGCACAAACATTGTTAGTAACCCAATTCCCTGGTGACGCAACTCCACACGATGGTAAAATCCCAAGTAACTCATTTAAACCTGCAGTGATTGTGAAACACAGATTTCATCACATTTCAAACTCGTAAACTTGTTTCCAACCGTTTGAATATCTCCAGAGACGTGATCGCTCACGTCTGTGCTGATGATTCTCTGCATTCGTCCTTAACGGTGATGAGCTGTCACATTTTTATTGTAAAACGTATCAACAACAGCATCTTTAAAATCAGTGTCGTGGAATCAAAGCTCTTCTCAGATGTAGTTTGACTCCGGTTAAAAAAACAGGTTTTATTACGACAGTTTAAAAGAAACTCCCCCGGTCGTGTTTTCACTCTCAACACGTCCCGTTCCTGATGTGATAAGGAAAGCAGCGTTTGTTTCCACACAGCGTGTCAGCGTGTGGTCGGCAGCCTGGGATCAGTTCAGGGATAATCAGCCGCAACATAACGGAAATTATCTCTGAGGAAGATTAGCTCATAGAAAAACCAGCAGCTAAACAGCATGAAGAAGATAAAAAGATAACTTGATCAAACCGAGACACTGGAGTCCTGTTTCCCTCTGATACAGAAACGGGCTTCAGTTAGAGTGTGAGATATTCAGTCTTTAACCACAGCCACAGACTCTGATTGGCCGGAGGCAGCTGTGACCTCCCAACGCTCCGAGCGACACAAACACGTAAATCCAGAGATTCCTCCGTCACGTCTGTGACTCGCTCACAGCGTCTGCTACATGAAGAACTGAGCCACTAGGTTGGCCAAGCCCAGCAGGATCAGGAAGCTGTGGAACAGGGCGGACGGCCAGCGGAGCGCCCCCTGTCGCTTCAGAGAGATCATGTGGACCAGCGCAGGGAAGACGAACACCAGAGCCAGGCCGCATGTAGCTCCAGAAAACCTGCAGGGGGAGACAGAGAGTTGACATCAGTACCGAGATGAAGCCTGCAGACAAAAGGTGAAATGTAAAGTCTGTAATGAAAACCAGAATAAACTCCAACATCCGTCACATGAAACAAGCACGTTGTGTTTTCAGCAGAAGCTCGACAGAAGAAGACGGAACACAGAAAAGTCCTCGAGCTGATTTTAAGGTGTTTAAAGGTGATGAAATCATCAGCTGGAATTGAACCTGTGTGTAAAATGAGTCAAATTCCGTTCATCTTCATGTTGATGATTAAATCAGTTTTATGACTGTAAAATGTTTTCATGCTCCAATGTTCAGAATCTCTTTCTTCAGACTGTCCATCGCTGCAGCTCCTCTCTTCAGCCTCTGTCTCAAACTGTTCTACATCCTGTCTCTTTAAGACCCTCCTCCTGATGAAGCCCTGCTCTGATTGGTCAGCCTCTGCTCTCACTTCACCTGGGTCACGTTTCGTTTCCAGGTCGAACACGTTAAGACTAAATATCTCACACTCTAACTGACATGGTGATGTCCCTCGTTAGGGAGCGTCTGCTAACGAGGGACATGGTGATGTCCCTCGTTAGGGAGCGTCTGCTAACGAGGGACACGGTGATGTCCCTCGTTAGGGAGTGTCTGCTAACAAGGGACACGGTGATGTCCCTCATTAGGGAGTGTCTGCTAACAAGGGACACGGTGATGTCCCTCATTAGGGAGTGTCTGCTAACGAGGGACATGGTGATGTCCCTCGTTAGGGAGCGTCTGCTAACAAGGGACACAGTGATGTCCTGAGGTCCGGTCCAATGACGGAGCAGCTCCCTTTAACTTTGGTCTTTTAACACATTAGGAGAAAGACCTTTTCAGGAAATGTGGCTGTTAACCAGAGTGGAATAAAAGACACTATCAAGTTGCATCATGGGAATTGTAGGATGTTAAAAAGTTTGAGAGCAGCAGTTCTCCAGGTTTCCTGAACGGTACAAACACACCATCACATAAACAAACACCTCACTGGCTTCGTTCTGTCTGAGCAGGAAATGATCGTTTCTTAAACATGTGGAAACAGTTAGAAACTCACCGGATGATGGATCCGATGTTGGGATAGAACTTGGCCATGAGGACACCAGCTCCAACGATTAAGATGTTCAGAGACAGAACGTGGAAGAAACTAAAGAGAGACAAAGAGAAAACAGGTTAATACATATCAGGTATTTATATTTATTCAGATATGAGTTATTTATGCTTTTAAAAGTCCAGTAGAAATAAATCTTTACTGATTTACAGAATTATTCACATTGAAACACAAATGAAAAACACCTTTTCACCATGACAACGATCGGAATTACATGAGTAATATTTGACCATCATTTAATATTCCTGTAATCTTGTTACCTGGGGTAATGATTCCCAAAGATCTGACCCATCATCTGGACCCGCACCAGGTATCCCAGCAGGGGGTAGACCGTGATCATCTGGAAGAGCAGGAAGCTCCGAGCCACGAACACCATGACGTCGCTGCTGGGGTAGTTATCCAAGAAGTTCTGCAGGAGGAGGTTTATTCCACACGTTTGAATCCGTCTCTGGTTTTTATGATCAATCTTCACATAGTTGTTTTTCTCTCAATAAACTGAATATAAACAGTATAATATATAATCTTTTTAAATGTGACCTGCACCCTGATCTGTGGAGTCCAGCTCCACTACTATTAATTAATACTCATGTCATAATGGAAGTGAGAAATAAAGCTGAATGATGTTGATCATCTTTGTACATTTGGTAATTAGCAGTTAACAAAGTGTGATGGAGTCATTGGTCGTGTACGTGCGCTGGTGGACAGAGAGAAGACAGACGGGTGGACTTACTGCCTCGATGCAGTCTTTGGAGAGAGGAGGTGAAGGAAAGGAAGCAAAGATCAACACCCCCACGTAGAGGTAGGTGAGCCCGACCAGGAGGTACGCCACAGACAGGTCCCGCACCTGGAAACACAAAAACACATTCCAATCCAAAGACGTCATGAAGGGAGGAGCTTCGTGTGAAGAGCCAGACAAATACCAGCGAAATGAAAACAAGTATTAAAATCTGTTGAAATGAATTAGGTCTGCTGCCATGTTACTCTGTAAGTTACTATAAACATGTCAATTACAGGGTTATTTTGGACTTCATTGATGTATTAGTGAACTTCCCTTACAGTTACAACCTCCTGCCAGTAGGAGGTGGTGCAGCCCCCTCAGCACCCAGTCTATGTTACTGAGACTGAGGAAGTGACCGAGGTCAGGGACACAATGTGTTATATGTTTATAGTGTGTGTGTGTGTGTGTGTGTGTGTGTGTGTGTGTGTGTGTGTGTGTGTGTGTGTGTGTGTGTGATCCTCACGTTGTTCTCCTGGTGCTTGTTGCTCTTCATTAATGTGATGACACAGTTGTGAATGAAAAAGGCCAAAGTGAGGACGCCACTGAGCTGAGGAAACAACAACCTGAACTCTGCAAGACAATCACAGAAACATCACACACACAGTATATATACACACAGTATGTTCATACACACACACACACACACACACACACACACACACACACACACACACACACACACACACACACACACACACACACACACACACACACACACACACACACACACACACACACACAGTATGTTCAGTATATAATGTTCACACAGGTGGAAACGTTAGAACCTGCAGGTTTACCTGGAACGTAGAACTCGCTGGTGTCAAACCAGTGGAAGTTCAGGTGGAACCCAAGGCGTGAAGTCTTAATGGTGACCAACACGATCAGGTAGACGACTGATATGGTGCCTGGACAGAACAATGTGACAGGTGGAGCACACGCTACGATTAGAAATGATTTATTCTATATGATGTAACAGTTACTGATCAACAGCGCCCCCTGCAGCCACACATGATTAACTCTGTCTCTGTGTCTGATGAAGTGTCTCAATGTGTTGACTCTGACTGTCTCCCCACTGGACATTACCCATGATCCTCTGCTTCCTGAACCTGAAGAGCTGCTGCTGGAACAAATTCTTCATATTTGAAAGTTTCCTGCTGAATATTGGAGATAAACTCTGGATGAAGGGATGCTGAGGGCCGTGACCCTGTGCTATATATTATTTATTTGTTTTAATTGATTAATTTGCTTTATATAGAAATATGATAACGTATCAATCCAAAGCTTCAGACGTTTAGTGGATTGAAGCATGAAACCCTCTGACAGTCGTCACAGTGGTAGAAGGAAGTGAAGAAGGGTCTCGTCTCCTGACCGATCCCAACTCTTACCCAGGAAGGTGAACCTTGCGAAGAAGGAGGCTGAGCGGAAGCAGAGCAGCGGCAGCAGCAGGACGATGAGGTAGAGGGGGACGGTGTTGGTTTTGCTCCACCAGTGTCCAAAGACGTCAGACGTGTCATTTCCACTGACGCTGAGGTAAAGCGAGCTGACGGTGTCGTTCCCTCCGGGGTCGGTGTTTGGGAATGGACAGACGACTAGAAGCAAATTAACAAAGCGTTACCATCTGATCAGGGATTTCTTTACCTGGTTAAGATTTGGAAAACAAACATGTTTACCCACATACAATTAAAACCAGAAATACAGCACTTGGTGGTTGTCTGTCTCCACCAATCAGTTTCAGTCTATTCATATAAGGTCACTGTGACCTTTGACCTCTGAAATCTAATAATTTCCTCTTTGAGTCCAAGTGAGAAATTCCCTAAAGTCTGAAAGGATTCTCTCGAGGCGTTATTAAGATCACACGTTCACAACTACAACAAAGCTGGAGCTGAAGGCTTCTCACCTCTCTCTGAGCCGTTGGTTCCAAACTCGGAATCTGTCGTGTTGACATTGTGAGCGGAATCTGTGGACAGGACAAATATCAGATCCACAACTCGTCTTCATCACAGCTGCTAATATCTAATATCTGTATCATTTAGAAAGAACTACAACACACAGACATTACAAACTCTACATGAGCATAAAATATCTCTCTTAAGAAATAGAACTCACTAAGAATCAATGTTAACATAATTAAATGTTACTCAACATATTTCAGACACAGTATGTACACGAATCCAGATTCTCTCCTCAAGTACCAGCTCAGATCGCTGTGTTCAAAAGAACTCAAGTAAAAGAATAAAAGAACAGAATGGAGCGAGTAAGTAATAAATACTAAGTAGAGAAAAATGTACTTAAAGGTTCAGTGTAAAATAATCCTGTTGATGTTTTCACGACTGTGTTTCATCGAAAATGTACTAATTGTTGTTTTCTTTACCTTTCTTTCAATACTTTATATTTACATACTTTATATTTACATTCTTTATATTTACACTCCATATTTAAATATAAAGTATTTCCGACTGTCACCTACTGTAGATAAACTGTCCCGTGTTGTACAGGAAGTTGGACATGAGGACCCAGTAAACCACCATGGCTCCGATGAGCGACACCATGGAGAAAACCAAGCTGGACCATTGTCCGAACTTTCCAAAGTAGTAATGACAGACGTCGGGGAATTCCCAGTCGGCCGTGTCTATGTAGGCTGAAGAGAACAGAGCAGTGAACATCGGATTCCTCCGGACGTATGGAACTTTACGTTGTTTCATCCAGTGAGTTAAAACTGTCGTGTGACCCACCGCTGCCTCCTAGAGGCTGGAGCCAGTATTAAACATATAAAACAGAGAAAAAGTGGAAAAACTTCTCGTAAATGTGGTTATTACACAAGTATAGAAAGTTTGTTACATGCTCAATGGTTCAAAATAAAAGATTTATATATGTATCAGCTAAATCTGCAGCGCAGGTATCCTGCTGATCACCAAGTGCAGTTTCTCATTTCAAGAATTTTCAAAAAATTATGATAAATCTTGAAAAAGGAAAATGAAAAAGAAAATTACACTTAATTCGATCATATTTATAACAACAAGCTGTTTATTCATAGGGGACAAAATTTGAAAAGATAATTCCAGTTCATTACTTTTAAAACAAGTGGTAGAAAATAATAAATAACTCGTTGTACACCACGTGCGGCTGAACTTACGTATTGACTTCGGTGACTTGAGGACGATGTAACAACAGTAGAGCATCAGCAGACCTAGAAAGATGAGGATGAGGATCCCGAGCGTGAAGCCGGCCTGAGGGACCAAGAGTTTTAGTCAATGAAGCAACTTTAATGAGCAAATCTGCATCTGAAGAAGAACTGAGGTGAACAACAATGGTTTCACACGCAGCTCATCTTTGAACAAAGGACGCGAGTAATTCTGAATAAAGCACATCACCTGTTTTATGCCCCAAGGAATGCTGAGTATCGACGTTCCCATCATCGTGTTCCATATCGCAAAACTGTGCAGAGAGAAATTCAAGGTGAAATCCAACAGTCAGAGTCACGGACTTCAGAGTGACGCTGGACTCACATGGTGATGATGCTGGGGTTTTTAGAGGAGTAGTCGCTGGACGTCACCTTGAACGCCGTCCCCAGGGGGCTGTAGACGTAGATCTCCTCCGCTCGGGGGATCACATGGTTCGGAGGACTCTGCAGGACAAGAGAAACTAAACAGGAAGTCCTCACAGCTACAGGCACATAACTGATAAGACAGGCTGTAACACAGATGGACGACAAGACTGCTTCACTACAGTAAAGCCAAATCACCTCCATCGCCCCCTGGTGGCTGGGTTATAAACCCCTCCTCCTCCATGTTAGCAGATAGGACATGGGCCGAGTTCTACACAGACTCTGAACTTCTGTAGCGTAACAACTCAAACAAACATCAACTTTTAAGCAGTGATGACTTTAACATCTCACTTGACCACAGCCAGTGAGCTTCCTCATTTCATTGTCAACAGCCGGAGTCGCTCACTTCCTTTGTCATCGTGTCTCCATTGTGTGACTTTCACGTTTTCTGTAAATGTGCTTGTGTGAGACGTCGTCTTTGACACGAGATAATTTGGCTTCATTTCTGAAAGGTTAGAGGAGGTGGAGATGCGTCGTCCATCTTTGTTCGATGTCTTTGGTTGTGGCTGATGGTGCATGTTCACATCGTAGTCGCACAAGATTTAACAAAGACGAGAAATAATCTATTGAGATCAAAGTGGAGTCGACGGAACCGGAGCTCAGGACAAAGACGTTTCACACACGTGATGTTTTATCTTGTGCATGAAGAAAAATACGGAAATACTAGAATTACTGCAACAAACTGGAGCAATATAATCAACATATTCCAGCACAGAATCCTACACGTTGTGGGTCAAGGTTCTGCGTCTACGACGAGGCAGTGACGTACCAGCAGCCTATCAGACGAGGCCGTCAGTCGGCTGTAATAATGAACTCTGCTGTTGAGGATGGCAGCTTCAGCAGAGACTCTCTCCTGAGGGTCCTCGCCCACGATGTTCCGGGGCTCTACGTGGAACGGCCTCAAAGAAACAGAAACAGACATCACCTCAATATACAACATATCTATCAAAATTCAGATATTTTATACATTTCATTTATACTTAGATTCTTCAGTTTGACGCCACAGAGAATAAACACGTTTTGTTTTGAGCCATGGACATGAAACGAGTTCAGACACGTGTGTGCGACTAGAAAGCTCGTCGCTCACTGTGAAATACCAAACTGGATGAAAAGTCACACATCGCTAATTCAGTTAGGGGATGCTAGGGTGGTGCCACACACACACACACACACACACACACACACACACACACACAGTCACATGCTCTCACACACACAGTCACACACACACACACACACACACACAGTCACACACGTGTTAATGTTTGCTTCTCAAGCGAGTTCCAGGAAGTCGTGGTCCAGATGAGCTCAGCTGACCTTTGACCCAAGGCTACTGTACTGCTCTGTTTGTCACACACACACACACACACACACACACACACACACACACACACACACACACACACACACACTTTCTAAATCAAACTCTATTTTAGTGAACAGCTCAGCTTGAGGTCGTCACTAGAACCAATCAGAGAGAAGCTGACATCAACATCCTGAACATGATGGAGGTGTGTGACTGTGTTAACGTCTTTATCTGAGCGGCCAGTGGCTGCACGCGACCCTTCCCTGTTATCTGGTGAGCAGGTCACGTGCAGCACAGAGCTGCAGCGTATTGATTGGTGTCGTGTTGCAGGGTTTTTACCTTTTGGCCTTGAAGTCCAGAGAGTCTGTGGAGCCTCTGTGTGAGTAGCTCTCTCCTGTTTGACCCGAGCTCAGCAGCGGCCGGCTGTCGTCCTCCATGTCTGTGACTTCCAGCCGCTCCGCTGTCATCACCTGACTGGGAGGAAACGGGTCATAAAGTCTAATCAGAGTCCGTCACACTGATCTGTGTGTTACAGCTGTTCACTGAGATCCTTCCTGACACTGATACTTCCTGTGTGATACTTCCTGTGTGATACTTCCTGTGGGATACTTCCTGTGAAAACCAACCTGGAGACTTAAAAACTGGGAATAGTGTATATTGTGCTTCTGATGGTTACTCCCACTTCTCCAGAGAATCTTACAGGACGATGACATGGAGATTTGAGTCAACACAAATTAATGTAGAAAAAAGGAGAATTTAAGATCAATATATTCAAAAAGCATTTATTTTAACTTCTTTCTTCCAGTAGGATTTGATTTGACGGGACGAAATGTCTCTGACTGTCTCTGAATGTCTCTGACTGTCTCTGAATGTCTCTGAATGTCTCTTATGGTCTCTTATGGTCTCTGAATGTCTCTTATGGTCTCTGAATGTCTCTGAATGTCTCTTATGGTCTCTGAATGTCTCTTATGGTCTCTGAATGTCTCTTATGGTCTCTGAATGTCTCTGAATGTCTCTTATGGTCTCTGAATGTCTCTGAATGTCTGCTGCTGTTCTGATCCGTCCTGAAAGATCCCATCACATGTGGACAGCTGAGTTCACAGCTGCTATTAGAATGTGTCCTGAACGAGTCTCTTGGAGTTGTGATCACATGTTACAGTTTGAACACTGATCAACCCACAAGGACCCAGCTGCTGCTCTGACTCGAACTGGGATTGTTAATTGGAGGTTTACACCCCGAACTCCCTGATGGGACTACATATCCCATCAGGCCTTGGGAGCAACTCAGGATCCCCCAGAAAGCACTGGAGCGTGTGTGGAGACGTCTGGGACACCCTGCTGTGAGGGGCCGTTACCTCCAGACAAGAAGACAATGGATAAAGACTGAAATGATCGGACTCAGTGGGATCCTGTCACCATGATGTCACCACCATGTCACTATGATGTCACCATGATGTCACCACCATGACACTATGATGTCACCACCATGACACTATGATGTCACTATGATGTCACTATGATGTCACCATGATGTCACCACCATGACACCAGGATGTCACCATGATGTCACCACCATGATGTCACTATGATGTCACTATGATGTCACCACCATGACACTATGATGTCACTATGATGTCACTATGATGTCACCATGATGTCACCACCATGACACCAGGATGTCACCATGATGTCACCACCATGACACCACCATGATGTCACTATGATGTCACCACCATGATGTCACTATGATGTCACCACCATGTTACCACCACGTCACCAGGATGTCACCATGATGACACCACCATGACGTCACTATGATGTCTCCACCATGATGTCACTATGATGTCATCACCATGACGTCACTATGATGTCTCCACCATGATGTCACTATGATGTCACCACCATGACGTCACTATGATGTCACCACCATGATGTCACCACCATGTCTCTTTCTGTGTAACTCCATGTTTTCATCCTAAAACGTTGTTTTCCTTTAGTTACAGTTTTCATTTGCCGTCTGTCACCAACACACATTCTCTCCTGTGGAGGATCTGCTGTGTTCTCACATCCAGTGACCAGGCGTGACCTCAGTGTGGTCACTGCTGGTGACATCACACAGGTGACATCACACAGGTGACATCACAAAGGTGACATCACCAACACTCTGTTCACAAACCAGGAAGAAAAACAAGTTTATGTAACTTCATGAAAACTTCAAAACTAATGAGTCAGTTCAACACAAACAGCTGAGTCTGCACACACACACACACACACACACACACACGCACAGAGAGAGACAGAGACAGACACACGCAAAGACACACACACACACACACACACACACACACACACAGAGAGACAGAGACAAACATAGACACAGAGAGAGACGGAGACAGACACACGCAAAGACACACACACGGACACACAGACAGACAAACACAGTAACACACAAACAGACACACACTAACCGTTCAGTTACTGCAGGTCCTCAGGTCATCTCAGGGTCCGTGGATTCTTAACCATACGTCAACACGCACGAAAGATTCAACACGCACGAAAGATTCAACAGTCTCCGGTCTCAGTCGGTGAGGACACGGAAATACACGAGCGGATCCGTGGAGAGAGGAAGAGAGGAAGTGAGGAAGTGGAGGAAGTGAAGAGACGTTGATCCACCCGATTCCGTGTGTTTGTGTTTATGTGTGAAGAACCCGAGAAGAAGAACAAAACACACACACACACACACACACACACACACACACACACACACACACACACACACACGCACACACACTCTGTTCCGCTGCATTACCGCCCCCTCCTGAGCTGGAATGAGTGTTTCAGGTGATGTGTGTGTAAACACTTCCCTAATATCTTTAAATCAATATTATATTATATTATATTATATTATATTACAAATATATTTCAATAAGAAGGACTTAATAATAATTTATACTTATACTTACATTATTAAATTCTCATATAACTATATGAGAATTGAATAAATAAACAAATGAAGAGTTTGTTGAGAGTCAGCTCAAAGCCCATTGGTCCCTCATCCAAAGACTTTACCAAACATTACTCAAAGGGTCTTTGTCTGGGACTATTTTCAGTCGCGGATTAATACATATTTGGTGCTAAAATGAGTAAAGATGGACGACATGACAGCTCCCAGGTGAAGTCCAAACATCTGGACGTCCCCCTAGTGGCTGGCTGCATTCAAGGTCAAAGGTCAAAGGTCACCGGGCTCCAAGATGACAGCGCTCGTACCCGAGATAATTAGGCTGCATGTCTGGATAGTGGGAGGAAGTGGAGACGCCATCTTGGTTTAGGGTCTGTGGAAACTCAATATAACACGACACTGGCTGAAGTCTCTCCAACAGAAAACAAATGAAAGCAGCGATAATACTGTAAAACATTTAATGAAAAACATAAAAAGAAAGATGAGCAGTACAACCAATAAACATACAGTATTTTCTTTTTCCAAACTCTTTTCCAGCAACAATCAGCACAAGTTTCCAAACTCAAACAACTCGGACCTTTCAAAGACTACATTGATTTTTGCTCTTTGCTACATGAGAAATTATTCCAACACATAAACATCTGAAGAATCAAGAGTACAAAACCATGTCAGTAGATTGTCTATAGATCTTTTCGACCTTTGACACAAAGGCAGTGTAACTGTAAATAAACATGACCTTTTTCTTTTCTTCTAAATTGAAACTGCTGCTGCAGTTTGAGGATCTTTGTCGTTTGCCTTCAGGACCAGATTCTCGATCGTAGTAGCTCGGCGCCACAATCAGGGTCAGACTGATATTTACAGTTAGACTTCACCATGTGCGACCCGGTCGGGGACCTGCCACCTAATATGCATTCCACTTCTAGTCTTCAGGTAGAATTCCCAGCTAACAGCCCCAGTGTGTCCCAGTGATGTAGCTCCGAAGAATCAGGGAGGAACGTCGCTTCAACTTTCTTTGCGTGAGTTAAAATGCCACTTCCCGACACATCGTCACCGGAGGAGGAGAATCAGTGAAAGTTGCTCCTCAGATGTCTGGAAACCAGACGTGGTTTCATGCTAACTCGAAGGGCAGTGGCAGTTTAACGAATAGAAAGTAGGAATTTCCACATTTCCGACATCTTTGGGAAGCAGCGCTATTTGAGCTGTCGGACATTGATTTTCTCTTTTTTCTACTCTTGGCAGTTCCTCTTTGCATGCATTCAGCTGGGGTCCATAGAAGCACCTTTATATAATGTAACATAGCACCATTTTTTCATATAGTTTTCCTATTGTACTGGGACCCAACCATTGGCATGCATACACTCTAAAAACTGTTTTCTTGGTTACCATTTCTAGACGTAGCTTTGTTTCAATGTTACAAGGCAAGTAATGAATATTCATACAGTACTTTACATGTAGAAGATGAACTAATACAGTACACATTGAAGAAAGTGCTAGAGTACAAAACCTCCTTTGTTTTTTAAGTCTTACTCTACAGGACTATAGGACACACCAATGTAATACATTACATTTATCTAAATATACACCTGTTCACATTATTCACTTCAGTTCATTTTTAAATGATTTGCCAAACACACACGTCTTTACATTTCCCACCACAGGAGTCTGAAGCTCAACAGAAGGCAAAAGAAAACAGCCAACCAGAATATCTTCTTCAGTATGTTCACATTCACGTCACTCGACCAAGCACAGACACGTACACTGTGTGAGCCCCGCCCCTTTGCTCCCAACGCTCACTCCTGCAACACGACCACTTTCATCCGACATGCGATCAAGCAACGATCCTGCAAGAACCGCTTTTCTCTTTTTTCTTTTCAGTCTTTTGTTTCTGCTAAAATAAAGCACATGAATCAAAATCAGCACAACTGTCCCTTCCAGTCAGAGTGAAGGTGCTTTAAGGCTCAGGGTTGGAAACATTAGATGTTTGTTAACAGTTGTTCATCAAAGTCCAACATCCTGTGGCCCTCCTCCTGCAGCTTCCTATTGGCTGTGCAGGCACAAGCTCTCATGACACCAACGGAAGTGAATCAGAAGTTTGAACGAACTGTGTCACTTTACTGGAACCACACGAAACCACTCAAACACCGAGGGACAAGGACGAGCAGCTGTGGTCCCACTATGGCCGAAGACACGGTCCTTGTTGTGCTTCATGCTCCGGAGCATTAAACTGATGATGTGTTCAGAAACTAGAGTGAAGGAAAAACCCTTTAATCCATGAATGAGCTTTCTCTCCACAGCTTGGAGCTGCGCGTCACCGTGGAGATGCAGGTCAAAGGTCAGATCAAGTGTCCACACACACAAAGACAAAATGATCTTGAATTAAAGTTAAATAACCGTAATTGACGATCTTTTCATTTTTATTATTTCCATCTGATAAAATACATTAATAATAATAATAGGAAACCAAATTGTAAGTGAACATTTATTTAACATTAAGTATTGTTCACTTGAACACAGAAATATTGGAAAATAAAAATTGTAGTTTGTATTTGCTGTAATAGATCAGTATTCTATTTGTTATTTTAGTTCTTATATGTTTTACATTTATTTTTAAATTTCCCCACAAGTAATTAAAAGACTGAATTAAAACCATTTCAAACTATTGAATTAAATGTTTGTGGCTCCGACCTCAGCTGCTGCTCTCCATCAGCGACGAGTGATTCACTCTTTTAATTCCCCTTAAATTATCCATGTGTCACATTTGATTTGGTTTCCATTCATGATGTTCAACATACATTTAATCAGTATGTTTATTTCAGGGATCTATTTACCGAGAAGGTAACAGTGTAAATTTGGCATCATAAGGAGAATGGAGAAGGTTTGGAGATAAAACTAAAAGTGAGCAGATACGTCGCTGCAGTCGTCCCAGCGACGGGTCATAAAAACATTCAGATGTTTTTATGTGACACAACCTTTGTCTCCTCTTTAAATCTTTGATTCTTCTGATTCCGTCTCTGCAGTTGTGAAAAAACCTTTTTTCTGACAGTTGTGCGTTTGTGGCAGCAGCTGTGGCAAACATACACCTCAACATCATTATGCAAATAAGAGACTAACGTTAATATAAATACTGATATGCGTATACGTATAATACATGAGTTTATATGTATTTGATTCTGGAGGAATTTCTTCTTTTTTTTTCTTATTCTTTTAAAACTGGGTCACTTATTATATAATTATAAATTATAAATATACTTAAAATGTTGTTAAGCTTCATTTAGAATATTTTCAGCTCTGGAGTAAAAACACTGATGTGTCACATGTCACAAATACCAGGTGTGAACTGCAGGACATCAGGACTCAGATCGTTTTCCTCCATCAACCTAAACTCTGTCGCATTCTACTCATGAAAAATATGCGAAATGAGCACAAACGTGAGACAACGTTTAACATTAGCATGTGGACTCTTTCACACCTGCCTCATTCACACTCTGCAGTTCAGTCTGAAGCTGAACATCAGGTGTGAAAGGTTCCTCAGAGCAGAAGAGGAGTTCTGGGTCTGGATCAAACTGAACCTGCTTCTGTTGGTTTGCAGTGAAAACACTTTGTTGGACAGTTTGGACTTTTGGACCAATCACAGGAAGTAGAGACAGAATTAAATTAAGGAAGAAGAAGAAGAAGCTGCAGTCTTCATCTCCGACGATATGTTAGAACCACGAGGACGTTCATTTGCTGCATTTGAACTAGTGTGGAGTACTGTAGTACTGTAGATTACTGTAGTACTGTGGAGTACTGTAGATTACTGTAGTACTGATGTACTGTAGAGTACTGCGCCTGAAGGTGCTGATGCTGCTAGTGATACCACCATGATGTTACCATGGCAACTAAATGAAGCTTCTCCATTCAAACAGAAAGACTACTACCCCCCCCCCCCCTACGTCAGGCGCCGTTTGTCAGACTAAACTCTTTCGTCCCTAAATTACAACGTGAAACCAGAACTCACAGATCAGATGAAACAACGAACCCGTGAAGCTGGTTCACTTTGTTTTTCTCCACAAAGTGAACTCTTCTAATGTTTGTGCTCATTTCACAAAGTTCAGTTTGTGATTATTCAACATGATGTTGCATTAACATGTGAGCGGATGTGAGACGGGTCAGAAAAGGACACTGACCATGACGGGAGTTTGTTGAGAAGAGGATTCTACAAGCAGGGACCCATGATTGTCACTTAACACCAAAGGCATGGTTAGAACTGGTCCCTCTATGCCGACCAATCACAAAGCAGCAAAACAAAAGTGCAGCTTCTTTTTAAAGTGCTTTTTGGAGAAATATTTGGAATTGGATGGACAGAAGACATTTCACCTTTAAAGGAACTCGTTCTCTTTCCAGGAGAAACTGTGTCTCTGTCCTAAGGTCTTGAGGCTTTGCCTCTTCAATGCTGAATCTGATAATCAAATCATTTGCTATATATATGTTCTAATTTTATTTTAGTCATTTGTGCTTTGCATTATACTTCTTGCTGTACTTTATAGAACTTTAGCATTTTATATGAAAATAAAAGTCACTCAGCCTTAACTTCCCTTGACCAGTCAACAAACTCACTAAATTCAACCAATCCTGTGCTTTGTGATCTCACACCAGTCGACTTCCAGATGTTTCAACACGGTCCTCAAACTCATCTCAGCTCCACCAAACGGCTCACCGACGAGACGGAGCCTTCACCGGTGGATAAAAGAGGAAGATGAGGAAGATGAAGAGAAGCCTGTTTCATCAGAGCTTTCTAACCACACACTCATGAGCTCCGAGCTAACAAGCTGACAACATGGAGACCTGCAGATCTGTCCTACATCAAGACCCAGAGACGTCACAGGACAGACACACGTTTCCATAGCAACTCATTTCTTCACACATCACATTTAACTTCTGGTGGCACGTGACTCATTGTGATGTCTCATTTCAAATATTATCTTAAGGTCATGTAGTAAAATATTGTAAGATATATTTCTCAATGTTTCAGGGATCAACAAGAGTTTTAAAGTCGTCACTATAAAACTAGCGTTGTGGTTCTGCAGCTGGACGTGAGGACCAGAGTTTAAAGATCAGCTTCACAAGATGATCGACATGAGAACTTTGACCTCATGCGACAAACAACTTCAAATTCTATAAATGAATCTGAGGAGCAGATTCTTCACAACTGCTTTTGTGTCGACTCGTCATGAGACAGAAACACCCGGGTTCGGCTGGTCTCCAGCGCAAACACAAACAATGACTGTAAATAAAGATGGACGACAAGACAACTCATAAAGTGAAGCCAAAACATCTCCATCGCCCCCTGCTGTCTGGCTGCAGTATAGGTCCATATTGTCAGATGGGACGTGGACAGAACCTGAAAATTAAATACCAAACCAAGGTTTCTGTCATTTTAGGTAGTTGATGCATGGTCAAGTTTTGTTTTCGTGTTTGTTTCATTTAGTTTTTTCAGCTATTAGTTAAAAATGGGCTGAGACGTCATGATTGACAGCTGAGACTGGCTCGTGATTGGTCAGGTGGGTGTAGCAGTGGGACGCGGTGGCTCGAGACGGCAGCGTCTGCATCCAATTTATTTGGGCAGAGATGTGTCGTCCATCTTTAAATACATTCATGGACTGGACGCCTCGTCCACGATGGATCTGGACACGTCAGCTGCCCCCTGGGACATCTGTCCACGCCCCAGGTCGTTGTCTTTGACGACTCGTGCACAGCGACTGCTGCTGCTCGGCCAGAGGAGACGAACTGAACACCGACTGTTTGCTCAGCACAACATGCGTGTAAAGACTTTACTTAAGATTAAGTGTGTAAATCTGAGGCTGTAATTACTGTGTAGTCTAAATAATCCAACTACACAAGAACAATGAGACGTGTGTTTGTGCGACAGCAGCCTCTGTCTTCTCCGCCTGAAACCATCTCTTCCACCATGAGACGTCTTCTCTGCTTCATTCATACAACTTCCTGTTCTGTCCCTTCAGTTCAAGTATAAGCTCCAATATTCAATATTAGTAAGTGAATGTGTCTCGGCTACGGAAACACATTCCTGTGTTCGTGGACTAAGTGCCTGCGTTGGATAGAATGAAAAAGACCTTTCAGCACTTGGATAGGGGTGTGTGTGTGTGTGTGTGTGTGTGTGTGTGTGTGTGTGTGTGTCTGTGTGTGTCTGTGTGTGTGTGTGTCAGCTTGTAGCGAGGCCACATTTGAACCGTTATGACGTCACAGCCACACACATCACAACACCTCCACCAGCTCCTGCATCATCGCCTGTCACACCGAGAAGTGTTGCCAGGCAACATCGTCCCATGTGGGCTGCAGGCGTCACTTAAATCTGCTGGTGTGTTCAAAAGATCAAAGTCCTGCTCGGGGTCCAGGGGTCAGTGGGGGGGGGGGGGGGGGGGGGGGGGGGGGGGGGGGGGGGGGTTAAAGGATTAAAGTGGTTTCACCACATTATGAATAAACAGCTGTGATTTAAGGTCTTTACACATCGAGTCCAAAACTGTCTCACATTTAAAAACAATGTGTCAATCACGTTTACACACCTGGTTGGATTCGAACTTAAATCCTAAATTCAAGTGATTATTATTATTATTATAAGTCTCCTCACATCTTCTAGCAACAATAACTCCTCAATTCATGTGTCTGCTCCTTCATCTGTTAAAGTGCATTAAACAGCACTGAGAGATGAAGATGAAGATGAAGATGAATGATTGGATTCTTGGCAGGTTCAGATTAGTCATTAACCAGCCCTTGGGGGGGGAACCAAACAGTTCAGGTGCTGTAAGGTTGAGGGGACACACACTGTTCATCATGGAGACTATTGAAGGACATGTCTGCAGGGCCCCTGGAGGACATGTCTGCAGGGCCCCTGGAGCACATGTCTGCAGGGCCCCTGGAGCACATGTCTGCAGGGCCCCTGGAGGACATCAAGGGACATGTCTGCAGGGCCCCTGGAGGACATGTCTGCAGGGCCCCTGGAGGACATGTCTGCAGGGCCCCTGGAGCACATGTCTGCAGGGCCCCTGGAGGACATCAAGGGACATGTCTGCAGGGCCCCTGGAGGACATGTCTGCAGGGCCCCTGGAGCACATGTCTGCAGGGCCCCTGGAGGACATCAAGGGACATGTCTGCAGGGCCCCTGGAGGACATGTCTGCAGGGCCCCTGGAGGACATCAAGGGACATGTCTGCAGGGCCCCTGGAGGACATGTCTGCAGGGCCCCTGGAGGACATCAAGGGACATGTCTGCAGGGCCCCTGGAGGACATGTATGCAGGGCCCCTGGAGGACATGTCTGCACGTCCCTGGAGAACATGTCTGCAGGGCCCCTGGAGGACATCAAGGGACATGTCTGCAGGGACATGTGGGGCCCCTGCAGGGGCTCCCAGAGCTCCAGTCCGGGTCAGTCCTCCTGCTCCTCGCTGTCCTGTCTCGTCTCTGTCCTCTTCTCTTTGTGACAAGTGAAAATCCGTCTCATCTCCTCCTCGTAGCGGAGGAAGTTGTCTCCGAACCGGGCCCAGGCCTTCAGCGGGACGGTGATGGTGTTCCGGTACGGCTGCCGGACCTCGCTGATCTTCAGGAACACTCCGAACCTGTTGGACCCCACGTCGAAGTAGAACCTCTTGTTGTCCACGCGGAAGGACGCGGCCTCGGGCAGCTCGGGGCTGTCGTCCTCGTCCTCCTGGGTCCGGGAGCCGGTTCGGCCGCGCTCGTCCCCGTCGTCGTCCCCGTAGTCTTCGATGAGCTGCGACAGGGCGTCCCGGAACTCGATGAGGCCCTGCGCGGGCAGAACGATGGTGTGTTCGATTCCCTGGCCGTAGTAGCCCATGGTGCCGTGGCCCTTGCTCACCGTCTGGCGGATGCGCAGGAAGCGGCCGCGCTGGTTCTCCTTCAGGTCCAGGAAGTACTTCCGGTTGTCGCGCTCGATCAGCTCGCTCTTCAGCACGCGCTGCGCGTGCTCGTCGGACGCGGCGGACCCGGCGGGAGACAGAGGCGCGTGCTCCTGCGCTCTCCTGCGGGGCTCGAGCACGCGGCCCTGTCCGTTGCTGTGCGGCTCGTCGAGCGGCGCGAGCCCGAGGCCCCGCAGCCCGATGCGCGCGTAGTAGTCGATGAAGTCCCCGAGACAGCAGCGCAGCGCCGGGGCCGCGGACATGGACAGAGTCAGCTTGCTCTTCCGGATATTGTCATGGCGGCCTCTCCCGATCCAAACCTCCGCGATCTTCAGGAAGCGGCCGCGCACGCTCTGCTTCACGTCCAGGTAGAAGCGCTTCTTCTGGATGTCCACGCGCTTCGACGCGAGCTCCTGGATGTCGGAGCCCGGGGGCTGCTGCTGCGGGGGGGGGAGCGCCGCTCTGGGAAGAGCCTCCGCCGCCAGCTTGGCTCGGCCTCGATCCATCGCTCTGCAGCAGCCGTCAGCAGCCGTCATGTTCGATTCCTGCAGCAGGACAAAGGCTGTCCGCCATCACACTGTCACACAACACAGACACACACCAGCGTTAATACCACAGGAGCAGCACGCCGCACGCACACAGGAACACGTTAATACGAGAGGACACAGACACAGACACACACACACACACACACACACACACACACACAGTAACACAACAGCACGCGTTAATACAGCTGGAGCAACACACACTCACTGTTACACACTGTAACACATTAATACCGGAGGAGCAGCACACACGCGCACACACACAGTCACACAACTGTAACACATTAATACCAGAGGAGCAGCACACACGCGCACACACAGTCACACAACAGTAACACATTAATACCAGAGGAGCAGCACACGCGCACACACACTGTCACACACACTGACACACTGTCCAGATGCCTGGAATGACCTGAAAATGGCAGCATGTTCGGAGTCATCAGCTGATCCGGTGTCCTGGATGAGAGGGTCACAATCAGATGTTCCGTCCTGTGCACCAACATGGAGCAGCTCAGGTTTACTCAGGTCCCGGTTCACCGAGGAGAAGCAGCCGGGCTGAGGAAGAGGAGGAAGAGGAGGCGGCTCCGGTACTACATGAACCCAGTGAACCCATCCAGCACCCTCCCCCCCCCCCCTCCGTCCTGAGGAAACCTCTCTTAAAGAGACACGAGCTGCACGAAGAGGAGGGAGAGTCTTCCTCTGCAGCTGATCCATCTTCATCTTTATCATCTTCATCAGCGGCTGCTCCATCTTCATCACTTTCATCGTAATCATCACCATCTTCATTTTAATTATCATCTTCATCATCAGCTGCTCCATCTTCATCTGCTCTATCTTCATCTTTATCATTACCATCTTCATCATTAACATCATCTTCCTCAGCAGCTGCTCCATCTGCAGCTGCTCCATCTTCATCACTTTCATCGTAATCATCACCATCTTCATTTTAATTATCATCTTCATCTGCTCTATCTTCGTCTTTATCATCACCATCTTCATCATTAAAATCATCTTCCTCAGCAGCTGCTCCATCTACATCATCATATTTATCACCTTCATCATCATCTTCATCATGAAAGATGATACAAAATACACTTCCTTCCTGAAAACAAACGGATCATCTCATCACAACACATCTTCATATTGTGCTCTTTTTTAAAACATCTGTATATATGATTTTTTATTTAGTCTCTTGTACAATTTTACATTTAGTGTCTTTACACGATATAACAAAACATAATCCTGTCTGTGAAGAGGTCCTAGTTGATCCTGGTGGATCCTGGTTGGTCCTTGTGGATCCCGGTGGATCCTTGTGGGTCCCGGTGGGTCCTTGTGGGTCCTTGTGGGTCCCGGTGGATCCTTGTGGGTCCCGGTTGGTCCTTGTGGATCCCGGAGGGTCCTTGTGGGTCCCGGTGGGTCCTTGTGGGTCCTTGTGGGTCCCGGTGGACCCTTGTGGGTCCTTGTGGATCCCGGTGGGTCCTTGTGGATCCCGGAGGATCCTTGTGGGTCCCGGTGGGTCCCGGTGGATCTTTGTGGGTCCTTGTGGATCCCGGTTGGTCCCGGTGGACCCTTGTGGGTCCCGGTGATGAGACGTTTCACTTCTTCAGTTCTCACTGATGCTGGAGTCGCAGGTGTTTCCCTCGTAGGGTCGTTACCTGAGAGGCTGGACCCACAATGCAGTGCACATGCGTAGTTATGTTTTATTATTATAATAATAATAATAATAATAATAAGTGTGAAGTCTGCAGAGCAGGGATTCAACACATTTGACTGTGAAACGTGCAACCTCCTCTCAACTGCCCCCTGGTGTCTGGCTGCAGCATAGGTCATAAACCCTCCTCCATGTTAGCAGATGGGACATGGACCAAACTACAAAATCTAAGATGTTAAATAAATGTTTGTAAAGATGTTTCTGTCATTTCAGGTCGTTCTTATCTCACTGATGTTTGTTCAAGTGTTTCTGATCAGTTTGAATCAGTTATTTGATGATATAAAAACAGGCTGCGACGTGATGATTGACAGCTGAGACTGGCTCAGGATTGGTTGAGTGTGTGGGCGGGGCCTCGATGCACAGACTCTATACTCAGAGTTCATATCCAGATAGATCCAGATAGAGGGAGGAAGTGAAGACGTGTCGGACGTCTTTATTTACAGTCCATGTTTTCAACACTAAGATGAGAAGTAAGGAAGGGATCAGGTTTCATTTTCTTAATGAAATTAAACGACCATTGAACAGATAAAGCCGTCGCGTCGTCTTTTAACTTAACGACGCCAAATGATCCTGTACATGACTCAGTTTTTTATATTTTATTTTTAAAGTTATTTTAACTTTAACATTCACTGGCATCGCATGTCAGTGTCACTTGATTACATTCATGAGCAGTGTATATACTGTGTGAGCAGGAAACATGGCTGCAGAGGTAACACCCCTCCACAGGGGGGCAGTGCAGCAGCAGAAAGGTCACCTGCTGCACTGCCCGTCACTCCCAACTCTGTGGTTCAGACGTTTTGAAATGTAGCACAAAGCGTTTGAAATGACATTTACCATGTAGCACAAAGCGTCCACATACAGGTGTGGACTACAAAGATATGGCTAGTAATTGTTCCATGCGAATGCTAAGCTAACTGCAGCTGCGAGCTCTTATTCACATGTATTTTACAGAGTACATATGTGCAAAAGACAAACCGGTTCAATCTCTTCTTCGCTGCTCCAAAAGGCACCGAAGTGTGGACATGTCTGTTCTTACTGCTGGCTGTAGCCTCCCAGCTGAGGCATGTAGCTGGAGGCAGGCGCCGTCGGCAGCCAATCAGCTGACTGCTCATCTGTAAGTGTCAGCTCAGAGTCCTCCTCCAGGGGGCAGAAGTCCAGAGGCTCTAGCACCTCCTGCTGCTCCATCTCCAGCAGCTGGTTGAAGTCGGCGGGGTCGTTCGCCGCAGGTCGTCGCAGGAAGCGCTGGTGTCTGCTGCCCTCCTGCACCAACATGTCCGGGTTCTCCTCGCAGTCCAGCAGGGGCTGCGTGGACTCGGAGCGGGAGAAGATGGCCGACTGCGGCTGCGAGCTCGGAGTCTGACCCTTGTAACCGTTGGAGGCCACCACAGAGGAGTACTGCACGGTACTTGCCGTGGTGTCCACCAACTCTCCGCCCTCGTCGCTGTCGGACACGCTCTGGCGAGGCGAAGACATACAGGAGGAGCCGCCGATGCCGCTGCTGTGCTCCTCGGACAGATACTTGTCCTTCTTCAGAGGAAGACTGGTTTTGTCTTCATCAAACACCGTCTTTCCATCGCACATGTCCACGTCGAGGACACTGATGCCAGACAGACAGTTCTCCTTTGGCGTCTCTGCCTGAGGACGACAAGACTAATTATCCACAGAGAAACAAATGCGAGTCCATTTGTCTGTTTTCATGCAGATACTCTTTTTCTGCTGCGAGGACCAGAGTGAATGAATAATTCTTTAGGCACATGAACAGGTTTCCTGTATGTGACTGTATATGATAATAAAAGACCTGAGTCTCATCAGCCGCCATATTTCTGTGTCCTATATAGAAACGTCATAAATGTGTATATGCATCATATTCATTTATCTCCACTGGAATTAATCTTTTCATCTTGTGATTGTATTTTGCAGTGATTTTGTTCGTGCTGGTGAACAAACACTAAACTTTTATATACAAGTTGGCAACATATTTTACAAACCACACAGAACACTTAATACACCATTTATTCATTCATGTATTCGGCATTTTTTCCACTGGACCTTTCAGGTTGATACTCATTTAATAGACGTCTACGTATGAGCTGAGATAAACTCTGGTATCAATCTATAAAGTGTTTTAAATAATGTACATCATGTTTTCACCCTCATGTGTCAGTGCAAAGGAAGTTCTTACTTTTAACGGATAATCAGGAGACCAGTATCCAATCGTGCTCTCTCCAGGGTTTGGAATCTGAGGCCAGAAGTTCTTCTTGATGCTGCAACAGACAATAAATAAATCAGATCAGGATCCAAAGGACAAAGAATCCACCATATCAATAACAAAATCACTAATAATTTAAAATGCTTTCATTTGTCTGAGCAGTTTTTAATCCAGTGGTGAATAGTTCAAACTACATCTTCTTGTGGAAAGAAACTAGTTGATAAGGAGAGAAACGTCTGAACAGCTGTGGTGGGTGACCACAAGCCACTGATGAGACAAATTGAATAAAGACATTCAACAACATCTTCAGATGGATCTAAGACACTGGAGGAACATTTATACTGCAGCGCTCAAAGAGTTTAAATGGAACTTACCTGTCTTTTTTGGAAATACAGATCACCATCGTCATGACGACAACAACCAGAAAGCCAAAACTCGCTCCACCGACGATGAACTCGATCTCTCCCGGTGCTGAGAGGAGAACACAACAGAGTGAGAACCGGCTGCTTCCTGCTCTCATCAACACTGAGGCTGGGTCATTTCAGTTTTTGTAAACGTTGGTAATTCAGCTCTTCAGGTTTTAGAGTTTTATTCAGAGCCGAACGCTGAACGGCTGCGGCGCTGTTGTGCTGCGGTTGTGTGTCTGTCAGCAGCGGAGCATGGGAAGGTTTTTATTACCTGTTGGGCATCGTCCCGTGGTTTTTGCTTAGTTTAAAACAAACAGGAGTTACTGAGGGCAACACTCACCATATTTCAGAGTGGTGAAGGAGTGACGGGAGCCTTCGGCTGAACCTGCGATGGTCGAGGCACTGATCCACGTGTCGTACTTGGTGTTTCCTGACAGTGATGTCAGAGTGAATGAGGTCGTGTTTGAAGGAACGGTCACCGCTGAGAAAATGAGACAGAGAGACTGAGTTAGGAAATCACAGATACACATGTGAAGCCTGTTCAGTGTGACGGATACTTACAGAGTACATCATCCCCACTTGTGTAGAATATTGTGTAGTTTGTGATGAAGCCTCTTCGACTGCTTTGGGGAATCTCTGTCCACACAAGCTCAGCCTCGTTATGTCCTGGTCTACCGTTCAGTCTGACAGTGGGGCCTTTCTCTGGAGCTGTAATTAATGTTCATTGTCAAACATTATCTGTCTTCTTCTAATAACTAAATGAATCGTGACCTTGCTGCATTAAAATCAAATTAACTTCACAGACAGAAGAGAAACATGTGGAGAAAGGTTTTCACGACCTGCTTTTAATATTAACAATATTTCAAAATGAACTAACGCGTGTTTTCTCACCACTTTGCTCCAGAAAGGCTCGAACAGTTGCTGCCTGCCCCGTCCATCCAGAATATATTGGATACACAGACACAGTGTAGCAAACAAACTTCTTCAGGTCGCCTACATATAACATGAAGATCAAGAGTTAAATTAAAGGATAAAAGTTAAATCTAAACTGCATTTGTTAAGTGTAAAGTGGCGAATCAGTGAAGTGGTTCTCCAGCTTCACGCTCAGCAGAAAGAAACTTACCTTTAATAACAGTGAGTCTGGTGCTTCTGTTTTCTCTCTGCCAGTCCATCCCGTCTCCACTGACCCACTGCACCACGTACTCCGTCACAGCTTCAGTGTTCGGGGGTTTCCACTGCAGCCACATCTGGCCTCCGTGGACCCACCCCCTCAGCTCCTCCACTGGGGCAAGCTCTGTAACACATTCACACACAGATGAAAAATCTTCCCCTTCACTCATCTGTCCTCCATTTAGACTAAGTCCCTAAATGTTTATATGGGACAATCCATGAGTGTCAGAACACTGTATCTCCCGAATATCGGTGTCAGCGAACTGCACGTAAAAACATCACTCTAAATGTACGACACGCGTCAGCGGTATATTGTGTTGCATGTATCCCTTTAGTGTATAACTCAGCGTCACCATGGAAACCTACCATGTGCTTTCTCGGGGATGAATAACGACGCTGCAGCAGACTTCCCCACCGAGTTGACGGCAGTGACGTACACTTTGACAGATTTCTTGTCGGCCAGGAGAATGTCTTTGAGGTCGGTGCTGCTCCTGTGGTCGGAGCGGCCGTCGGCCTCCGAGCGGTTGACGGGGAAACTCTCCCAACTTCCATTCTTCACTTTTTCCTTTTGTTCTTGAACCCTCATGTCGAATCTTAATACCCTCCCGTTGGCAAACACTGGATCCTGAGAGGACAGAGTCACAAACTGTTACCTACGTCACCTTCCAGCATCACGTCAGGGAGTAACACAAGTCAATTATAAAAAATACTTTTCTTTATGGTGTCATTGTTTATCTTTATGTGAATTTAGTTAATGTCATTGCATCATTCTGCCACTTTATGTTGTGTATTTAATAAATGATTTAAAAATTAAAATAATAGGATTCAGTGCTTTGCTTGTAAGCACTTTTGCCAGATAAAATAAAATCCTCCATCTTGATTTCGGTAACAGGTTTGTTTGTCTTAATTAATACAGTTTAAACCCAAAAGTCCACAGATGTCTGATCTGCACTTTGATTGTTGTGTGTGACTTTACCTTACAGATAAACTGCACTCGTCGCTCACCAACATCACTTTCAACAACGATTTTCCATAAATCTGGTTTACTTGTTGGTCCTAGGAAAAAGAAAAAACGTTTTACTCGAGCAGTGGACGGATTCAGTCTCTTCACCTTTGTAAATATTTATAACACTGAAGTGGAGATATTGGGTTAAAAGATTTTAATCTAATACACGTTTTGTCAAATTCTGCTAACACCTCCTCAGAGTGAGTCGAACTAAATAACACCATGTTTTATTTGGAGCTTATTAAACTCACGGTCCTCTGGCGTTCTCTTGGTAGCGTTGCTGCTCCATTCACTCCAGTAACCGAAGCCCTCTCTGTCGTTTTTGCAGCGAACCTGAGTGACGTAAACAGTGTCTGGCCGAAGGTTCTGGAGTCTGAAGGACTGAATGTCCTTGGCAGTGTCCACATGAGGCACCTGAAGGACATTATAAATAAATATAATCTCAACTAATAATTAGAAAAGAAAAACAGCAGATTCTCTACGTAAAAGGAAAAAAGACACAAATAAAGACAAACACCGCAGAAGGTCACAAACATACTTACATACACCCAATCATGAGATCCATCTTGGCAGAACCTGATTTCATACGTTAATCCCACATATTGTTTTTCAACAGGACGATTCCAGTTTATGAGAAGAGAGGTGGGAAAATTGTTCTCAGAGATGATTTGGATGTTTGCCGGAGGCTTTGTTTTCACTGCAACAAATGAAATTGAAGATATTGATTCCAATAAAAATCTGCAGTGTAGAAATCAAACACTTAAACAACATTCAACTGACCAAAGTATCCGGCGTCTCTCCTCAGACGCTCAGACTCGATGGTTCCCAGTTTATTCTTTGCCTCCACCCAGATCTCCAGCTCCATGAAGTGTGGGAAAATGGACAGAGACACAGAGGCACTGTTTCCTTCAGTCGACATGTTATGAGAGAGTTCACTGTTGATAAAACACAAAACAAGTTTTAATACCATTTAGGATCTTATGGCATTTGCATTTTTTTGCTGCAGACAAATAACTGACATCTGGACATGTACTCACTTGATGACTTTCAAAATCAGTGTGAAAGTTGTGGCGACGTCTTTGGTTTGACGTCCTGCTGCGACCCAGCTGCACGTGATAGTTGGAGAGATGCGACTTTCCTCCTGAAGAGCGATGCAGGTAAGATTCTCTGGCTTCGTCGGACGATCTGACATTGAAGTGAAACACACACGTTTAAAGTTTTTTGCAACACAAGAAGACAAAGGTTTTTCTGATCTGATGCTCTCCCATCAGCTAGAACATCTTAATTGACAGGCTTTGGTTTTAGCTCTCTCCTCCACCACCACACCTCCTGACTATCTAATAAAGGTCAAATTGCATTAAAAAAACCCACATATTTATATATTTGTAGATAAACTTACAGCCTTTCCGAAGGATGATCCCGTGCATAAATTTGCCTTGATTCAGGACAACGTTGGCCGACACCTTCTTGCAGAGGCATAATAACCATTCATTTTTTTCACCGCTGACATGAATGGTGACGTTCAGAGCTGTTGTGTTGATCTCTGTGTACTGTTCTTTGGGTACCGTCGCCTGAGACAAATTCCAGTAGAGGTCGTCAGCTGTGACTTCGGCTGTGTTGATGATCATGCAGGTAGCCGTGAAGTCAGTCCCTATCTCCACTACTTCAGGATGTGGGGCCGTCAACAAATGGTTGTCACTTCCTTAAGAGCAAGAAAAAGAAGAAACGTTCAGCAACTCCACATTCAGAATCAAACTCGGCCAAAGAAAAAGTCATGATAAGCATTTTAGAAACATTTCACTGTGACTGCTGAGCCAGCAAATATCACTCAGTCTGAGCAGCTCACACAAAACCAACATGAACTTCTGCTGCAGGTTCCATGAAGGGTGACAACACAAGAACATGTCAATGTTATGTTGGTTTCTGTTGTAAGTACACAGCAGTAATCAGCAGTACTCAGCAGTAATCAGCAGTACTCAGCAGTAATCAGCAGTACTCAGCAGTACACAGCAGTAATCAGCAGTACTCAGCAGTACACCAAGACCCTGGACCGGAGCTTTGAAATAGAAGGCAGCCATAATGAATGATGTTAGCTCCAACTAGTTAACTAAGTTACTGACCAGCAGCCGCAGGTGGAGCTGAGGTGAAGCAGGTGAACAGCAGCAGCTGAAGGACTCGAACTCTCTGCATCATGATGACGAGCTGTCAGGGAACAAAAACACTTTAAATATCACACTGGTACTAACTTGAAGAATCAGCATTCACATCGTCAGGAGCTAACGTTAGCTACAGTGTAGATACTTGATGCTAGTCCAGGTGTGTTGTTAGCTAACTGTTGAAGCTAACTCAGTTAGAAGCTAACTCAGTTAGAACACAGGAGCTAACATTAGCTACAGTATAGATACCTGATGCTAGTCCAGGTGTGTTGTTAGCTCACTGTTGAAGCTAACTCAGTGAGAACACAGGAGCTAACATTAGCTACAGTATATATACTTGATGCTAGTCCAGGTGTGTTGTTAGCCAACTGTTGAAGCTAACTCAGTTAGAACACTGGAGCTAACATTAGCTACAGTGTAGATACTTGATGCTAGTCCAGGTGTGTTGTTAGCCAACTGTTGAAGCTAACTCAGTTAGAACACTGGAGCTAACATTAGCTACAGTGTAGATACTTGATGCTAGTCCAGGTGTGTTGTTAGCCAACTGTTGAAGCTAACTCAGTTAGAACACTGGAGCTAACATTAGCTACAGTATAGATACCTGATGCTAGTCCAGGTGTGTTGTTAGCTCACTGTTGAAGCTAACTCAGTGAGAACACTGGAGCTAACATTAGCTACAGTATAGATACTTGATGCTAGTCCAGGTGTGTTGTTAGCCAACTGTTGAAGCTAACTCAGTGAGAACACAGGAGCTAACATTAGCTACAGTGTAGATACTTGATGCTAGTCCAGGTGTGTTGTTAGCTCACTGTTGAAGCTAACTCAGTGAGAACACTGGAGCTAACATTAGCTACAGTATAGATACTTGATGCTAGTCCAGGTGTGTTGTTAGCTCAGTGTTGAAGCTAACTCAGTGAGAACACTGGAGCTAACATTAGCTACAGTATTGATACTTGATGCTAGTCCAGGTGTGTTGTTAGCCAACTGTTGAAGCTAACTCAGTGAGAACACAGGAGCTAACATTAGCTACAGTGTAGATACTTGATGCTAGTCCAGGTGTGTTGTTAGCTCACTGTTGAAGCTAACTCAGTGAGAACACTGGAGCTAACATTAGCTACAGTATAGATACTTGATGCTAGTCCAGGTGTGTTGTTAGCTCAGTGTTGAAGCTAACTCAGTGAGAACACTGGAGCTAACATTAGCTACAGTATTGATACTTGATGCTAGTCCAGGTGTGTTGTTAGCCAACTGTTGAAGCTAACTCAGTGAGAACACTGGAGCTAACATTAGCTACAGTATTGATACTTGATGCTAGTCCAGGTGTGTTGTTAGCTCACTGTTGAAGCTAACTCAGTGAGAACACTGGAGCTAACATTAGCTACAGTATTGATACTTGATGCTAGTCCAGGTGTGTTGTTAGCTCACTGTTGAAGCTAACTCAGTGAGAACACTGGAGCTAACATTAGCTACAGTATAGATACTTGATGCTAGTCCAGGTGTGTTGTTAGCCAACTGTTGAAGCTAACTCAGTGAGAACACAGGAGCTAACATTAGCTACAGTGTAGATACTTGATGCTAGTCCAGGTGTGTTGTTAGCTCACTGTTGAAGCTAACTCAGTGAGAACACTGGAGCTAACATTAGCTACAGTATAGATACTTGATGCTAGTCCAGGTGTGTTGTTAGCTCAGTGTTGAAGCTAACTCAGTGAGAACACTGGAGCTAACATTAGCTACAGTGTAGATACTTGATGCTAGTCCAGGTGTGTTGTTAGCTCACTGTTGAAGCTAACTCAGTGACAACACTGGAGCTAACATTAGCTACAGTATAGATACTTGATGCTAGTCCAGGTGTGTTGTTAGCTCAGTGTTGAAGCTAACTCAGTGAGAACACTGGAGCTAACATTAGCTACAGTATTGATACTTGATGCTAGTCCAGGTGTGTTGTTAGCCAACTGTTGAAGCTAACTCAGTGAGAACACAGGAGCTAACATTAGCTACAGTGTAGATACTTGATGCTAGTCCAGGTGTGTTGTTAGCTCACTGTTGAAGCTAACTCAGTGAGAACACTGGAGCTAACATTAGCTACAGTATAGATACTTGATGCTAGTCCAGGTGTGTTGTTAGCTCAGTGTTGAAGCTAACTCAGTGAGAACACTGGAGCTAACATTAGCTACAGTATTGATACTTGATGCTAGTCCAGGTGTGTTGTTAGCCAACTGTTGAAGCTAACTCAGTGAGAACACTGGAGCTAACATTAGCTACAGTATTGATACTTGATGCTAGTCCAGGTGTGTTGTTAGCCAACTGTTGAAGCTAACTCAGTGAGAACACAGGAGCTAACATTAGCTACAGTGTAGATACTTGATGCTAGTCCAGGTGTGTTGTTAGCTCACTGTTGAAGCTAACTCAGTGAGAACACTGGAGCTAACATTAGCTACAGTATAGATACTTGATGCTAGTCCAGGTGTGTTGTTAGCTCAGTGTTGAAGCTAACTCAGTGAGAACACTGGAGCTAACATTAGCTACAGTATTGATACTTGATGCTAGTCCAGGTGTGTTGTTAGCCAACTGTTGAAGCTAACTCAGTGAGAACACTGGAGCTAACATTAGCTACAGTGTAGATACTTGATGCTAGTCCAGGTGTGTTGTTAGCTCACTGTTGAAGCTAACTCAGTGAGAACACAGGAGCTAACATTAGCTACAGTATAGATACTTGATGCTAGTCCAGGTGTGTTGTTAGCTCAGTGTTGAAGCTAACTCAGTTAGAACACAGGAGCTAACATTAGCTACAGTATAGATACCTGATGCTAGTCCAGGTGTGTTGTTAGCCAACTGTTGAAGCTAACTCAGTGAGAACACTGGAGCTAACATTAGCTACAGTATAGATACTTGATGCTAGTCCAGGTGTGTTGTTAGCTCACTGTTGAAGCTAACTCAGTGAGAACGCCGGGACGGGCTCATCCGGCGCCATGTTGTCAGCAGCAGCAGGTTGTAACTCACCTCCTCGTCAGTGTCGATCAGCTGTTTCTAGATCTCTATCTCCTTTGGATACAAACACGGTGAAAACAGCTGAACTCCTCCAGCGGACATTAGCTGTCTGTGTCTGACAGGCCCCTCCCACTTCCCGTCAGTGACTGTGGTGCGGAAACACTCCACAGATCTCACACTGTGGGGATGAGGTTCAGCCAATTCCGCTCAGCCTGTCTTCTGTTTACACATCTACTGAAAGAAACAGCGGAGCTACAGCTGCTAGTGATTCGTCGGAACAACTGTCAGTCAAGCCCTCTGAACCAATGAGAGGTATCGGATTTTATTGTCCCGGTTTACCGCGTCAGGGACTCTTGTTTTCCGGTTTGTCTCCGCCCCGCGAGCTCCGTGCAACCAAACATGATTATAAACATGATCATAAACAGTTGTTTTAAACCTGAGTGTATATGAATAAATATGTGTTATAAAAGGCTGCTTGAGATTGACCTTTAAAACACAGCTGCTGCTTTTCACAGGTTAGTTGTTATAATGTAATAAAATATATGAACATTACTATTTTTGAAACTTATTTAAATCCTCTAAGATTTCTAATCTTTCTCAGTGTATTGAAGTTATGAACTGAGGATTTGTAATTCACTAGTTTACTGCTACACAAATACAAAGTGGAGTTGTGATGAAGTGTTAGACTGTTTCCTCTCTGCTCGTCTTCCTCAAGCTCAAATCTAAATATGAAGAGAGGAAGTGAAAGAGCAGAGTTAGTTTCTCATTCTCAGACCTGCCTCGTCCTGACTGCCCTCCTCATCTCAAGTGAACGCCTGTCACTCATTCAGATTCATGGGTTAGATCCACAAGAAAACG